>NW_025999943.1:4507623-4516759 GCF_001458135.2 Marmota marmota marmota
G
Source organism: Marmota marmota marmota (assembly GCF_001458135.2). Lineage (NCBI taxonomy): Eukaryota > Metazoa > Chordata > Mammalia > Rodentia > Sciuridae > Marmota > Marmota marmota. The sequence continues at coordinate 4,507,625 of NW_025999943.1, forward strand.
GTGGTCACCGTTCCGCCTACCTGGCAGGCGATGGGGGTGGGGGGCGGCTCTGCCCCTCAGCAGGCCGCTGGGCCTGCTCTGTGGATGGTCACAGTTCCCTCTACCTTGCCAGCGCTGGGGGAGGGGGCGGCTCTGCCTCTCAGCAGGCAGCTGCTCCTCTTCTGCTGGTGGGTCGCAGGCCCGCCTACCTTGCAGGAGTGATTGGAAGCTCTGTTCAGCCGTGGGCCACTGGGCCTTTTCTGCCGGTGGTCACCGATGTATGCGTATTTGTATATAAATAATGGAGTAAATAAACTGAGATTAGCCCAGTTTAAAAATTGCTCAATTCATAATCTTTTATCATCATAATATTCCTTATAAAAAATATTAGTTATTAAAGTAATTGACAGTTGTGAAATAAATGTGTTCTCTTGCCTAATTGATCACAAAGTTTGGATCCATTTTATTATCAATACATATTTAAATTTCTGGTGACCTCTTTCTTTGAATGATTCATTGTTTATACATCATAGTTATTCTATTATGTGTCACTGTGAAACAGATATGCATACTTTTTCAAGAGTTAACTGAAAGTACTAATCAATAGCATCATATTAGTCATTGTCAAAGAGGAGCAATATTAAATTGGAGAACAGTGTGCCTTGGTTCAAAAAGCCTGCAAATTAACTATCACAATTGTGCTTTTCATTTTTCTGCCACCTTAATGGTAAATATGTTAAATTTATCAAAAATATCTTCTTTAATAAATAAGGATATTTATGCTCAGTGAAACAATGACTCAAGTGCCTAGTAAAAATTGTGAAAACAGGATTTAAATCTAATTCTTTCTTTTCTGTTCAATATGAGGTATTTTTAAATTGTATTTTAGGAACTACAGCAAAAACACATAAAAACATCCTTGAAGCTCATGTGTCCATCTAACTTTCCCCTCAAATTCCTAAGCAAAACAAAACATACTGACCAGGTCAACCCTCAATCTCTTTTATTGCATCCTCCAGTCCATTTTTCAATTCACCATAAAAAGGGTTAAAATCACATTTCCACATGAATTCCAATCTCTTCAATTCCAGTTGTGTATCCATATTTAATATTGGAAGTGTTTTTATCTGTTACCAAAAATATCTTGACTCACTGTGGCTTATACTAATCCTACTCTTTTTTTGTTAATTTTATTCTTTTTTTTTTTTTTAACCTACTCCTTCTCCATAATCCCCACCAATAATCCCTCTATAATGAGTGTTGAAGCAGGAAGCTGCTGTTTTAAGTTAAATAACACAACAGGATGGGGTGCGGGCTCTGCATATTCTTGGGCTTGTTTCTCCTGATCAAAAGCTGACTTCACAGTTCCAGGTATTTTCTCCATACTTTGCTCTGGAAAGCATCATATGAAGTCTGTAGGCTATATTTTGATATGGGAGTAGAAACACCTGTCCAAGAAAAACCCCAAAACAGCTTTATCCTGTGTCTCACTGACCGGAGTCAGTTTACATGATCAGTTGCAGCTTTAGTGAAGAAGAGGATTCTTTCTAATTGTTTCCTACATTGTTAAAATGGAATTCCCATTTTACAAAACAAAATGAAAAAATGCTATCAGTAGGCAGTTAACAGATTCTCCTTGGGCATAACATTATTTTATGACACTGTCTTATTAGACCTGTCTTAGAGCATTTATCTGCCTCATTGAAATTCTCCCATTTCTGGGAGGTTCTGTGATCTAACATGTTCTTTCTCCCCACTTCTTTTACTGATCTTCATTATTTTTTAATGGACCTGTATCTACTCATATCTACTATTTCATCCTCAAAAAAAGCAATTAATCCTTCTTTCTCTTCTCTCTACTCATGTGTAATTGCATCACTTCTAATGATTTCAGTTGCATGTATATAATTTATTTTTTTTAAAGAGAGAGAGAATTTTTTAATATTTATTTTTTAGTTTTCAGTAGACACAACATCTTTATTTTATTTTTATGTGGTGCTGAGGATCTAACCCAGCGCCCCACACATGTCAGGCAAGCGCGCTACTGTTACCGCTTGAGCCACATCCCCAGCCCTGCATGTATATAATTTCTGATGTTGTATTTCTGGACCACTCTCTTCCACTCCATATTTCCCTGAAAGTCTGAACTCTGGAAAGAACATCTGCCATCATGAACTTTAAGCTAAAGATGTATGTCTTTCACCTGTGTCTTCAAGGTAAAGACGTGTGTGTGTGTGTGTGTGTGTGTGTATACATACATACACGCATAAAGACACAAAGAAAGTGTAATGATTAAAGAGAACAAAACTTGTTGCTATATTGTTTTCCCTAAGTCCTAAAAGCAAATGCTGGCTCCTTAACAATGCTAGGAAGGAACATGAGGTGTATTCCTGTCAATACTGTAAAGAGATATGCTTCAGAGGTCAGGGAGAATTTAATTGCTAGGATCAACATGATACATAATTAATCTTTCTAAATCTTTACACATTCTAAGAGGATTCCAGATTCTTTCAGAAGAAACTATTATTTTGCAATGGTGTCAAGCATCAATTTTCTTGCCTTTTTGTATGTTCTACTTGTTGGTTCCAGAGGCACAAAATTAAGTATCACATTTGTAACTATAGAACGTTGTGACTGAGAAAGACTTTGGAATTTTAAATAATTATAGAGTTGTAGTGTATGTGAAAAATTATATGATTTCTTTGACAATTAGATGATAGTAAGTATTAGAATTGTAAATAGCTTTAGAATCAATAGATTATGTACTCTACTAAATATTTTCTAAATAAATTACTGCAATTTTACTATTATTTGAATAAATAAAAGATTGTCTTTGATATTATGTTAATGGATCAAAAGGAGATGGCAATGAAAACTTAGACTTTGTCCATCTAACCAAAGTTTGCAATACATTCCTTCTATTTTTCCCATAGTGAAGGTACATTCATCAAGGCAGGAGGATGAAGAATATTGCAAATTTTAAGGGTATTAGCATGCTTTATTGAAACTTTGACTTAGAGTCTTTCCCCAGCTAAAAGTATAAAGACACATACATTTCTTGTGGGTGTTTCTTCTTAATGCATGATGTTTACTTCCGAACTTGTTCTTTCTATTAAGTCTGAAAGACTAGGTTTATCTGACTGATGTATTATATATCAGCCTCTGTCACTGATTCAAAGACTTGTTTCAATAGCTTTACCTTCTCACTCTTCTATATAGTAATGTTTTAGTATCTGCGTTATCACTTCTATAAGCCCCAAAACATGGTACTCTTTCTCTTATGTTACCATAAAGAAGCCTCTCCTGACTGTAGTTGCTTCTTTAAGGAACCACTCCATTATATTTCTCCAAATCTCAGTAAATCCTTTTGAAAGAGTTGCTTATATTATTTTGAGACAAATTGTTCTCCTCCTAACATCTTTTTATCTCAACCATGTACTTGTTCTCTATTTTCATTCCTGTGCTCTTTATTACTTTCAGATATATTACTTAGTTCTGTTATGTTCAGTGTGTTTATTTGTATTTCCCTGATAAAACATGACTCCCATGATGCCAGGGAGATTTGCTCTTCCTTGCTCACTCATGGTTACCAAGAGAATACAAAGTTGATCAGCAGAAAACGGGAGCTGAGTAGATATTGATTGACAAATGATTATAGGAATTCTTGACATTTCCCACTCCCTCAGCATCCTGATGTAATTTTATGCAATATCTGCTTCAAGTCTCTTTATGTAGTCCACTTTTCTCTGTTGTCCCTGCCAACAATTTCCTCCAACACTCTGTCATGTGTAACCACATTTAAAGAATTTCCTAAGTGACCTTTGATATTTGATCTTACCTTTCTCTCATACTATCTAAACATTGAATATGAGTGTGCTTCCTAAAATGCAGGCATTGTCATATAATCACCATATATAAATATACAATACCTCACACCTGCTTTTCTTTTAATCATCTATATCACCTCTGTGACTAAATGACTTGACCTGAACAACTGTAGAGGAAGAAAGTTTTACTTGAGGGCTCCTAGTCTCAGAGGTCTCAGTCCATAATTGGCAGGCCTCTGGGCTGGAGGTGACATTGAATGAACATCATGGCAGAAGACTATGGTAGAGGGAAGTAGTTCATATCTTAATCAGAAGGAGAGAAGGACTCCACTTGCCAGTTACAAATATATACCCCAAAGCCATGCCCCAATTCCCACCTCCTCCAGCCACACCCTACCACTCCAGAAACCACTCTTGTTAATCCCATTAGGGATTAATTCACTGATTAGTTTAAGGCTATAACCCAATCATTTCTCCTCCAAACCTTCTTACCTTCTTGTACAGTCTCACATGTTAGTTTTTTGGGAACATCTAACATCCAAACCATAACACCTGTCCATGGAATAAAAGTGACTTCTGTGTATGTTGTGTATGTACTTCAACATGCTTGTGTGTGGAATTTTTTTCTATTAGAAATATCTCTTCATTATTATTGATAGGACTTCACAACTCTTCATTTAGACATCAACTCTTTTAAACACCGTTCTCTGACTCTTCTCCAGTAATTCTTAGGACATTTCTATTGAAAGCAGTAACACCTATGTTCACTTTTTTGTTTGTTTGTTTGTTTTGTTTTGTTTTTGAAGACAACATAGGATCCCACAACCTTGCCCAGGCTGGCCTAAAACTCTGGGCTCAGGCAATGTTCCTGACATCCAATTAGCTGGGACTGCAGGCAAGCACCATCATACCAAGCTACTTTCTCTTGGTTTAGTGCCTTTTACATTACTTGAGAATTGTTTCCTCAATTCTCTCCTGATATTATTCTATTTGAATCTAAATTGTAAATGTTTTATCAGCTCTCCTCTCTTATTAGTTCATTAAATTTGCTACAGTATTATTTCTTGCTCTGAAAGAGAAGGAAGTTTCATGTGTTTTGACTGTTAATGTCTCCCATGCCATTAAAATAGTATCTATTAGATGCTCAATAAATACTTTTTTAGAAAATAGAATGTTGTCTATTAGTATTATATTGAATTAGATATTAATTAAAAATTATCATTTGATGCATTGGGTATGATAACAGTATTGTTGTATGTATTTTTAGTGCCATGAATTTTTTTCTAGAAAACCAAATGCTCACACATTGAAATTTGTATACTTTCACATCAGTCTTTAGAGGGGAAACTTATATTTCAAAGCAATTTGAAGAGCACTCAGAGGGACCACAATTACAAATCAATAGAAGGAAGCAAATTTTTAAGTGAGAATTGGGAACCGGTTTACATTGAACCTAGAGCTCTTGAGAAATGAAATCAATGTTCCCCTTCTAGCGCAACCTGTGTTGTAGCTGAGATTCCTGACACACAGAGCTCAGTGCCTGTCAGTGGGAAATCTTTCTTTTTTTTTTTTTAGTATTTAATTGGGAAAGCACAAGATAATTGTAGTAATATAGAACAGGAATGTTAGACAGTAGGACTGTAACACAAGGATACTACATCTGGGTTTTTAATGAAGGAAATGATTTAGTAATATTGACATAATTCTTCAATGCCCTATAAAGCCAAATATTTGTGATATGGAAGCACCGATCACATATTTCTTTATTATTTGCATTTCTTAGATACTGGAATACATGTACTTAACAAGATAGTTCGGGAAGAGCTCTGAACTATGAAACTTGAATGCACTGCTAAATGCCCTTATACATATTGCTATGTTTCTAAAAATGTTTCAATGTTCTGTTTTGGTTTTATTTCCCTAGAATATAACTTGAACATAACCCCTGAGGATGTACTATACTTAAGATTACTCTCCTACAAAGAAAACTGAAGCAAAGGTGATGGTAAGAGGAGACATATTAGCATCCCTTTGTCAGACTCTGTAATGTGTTGAGCAAACAGTGTCAAAATCCTATTATCTTCTAATAGAATTGGCAGCAGAAAAGCTGACCCTATATAAAATATCTCTCAAGTAAACTTTCTTTCTACATTGTATGTGGCTTGGAAAAAATAGTCTGCTGAAATACCTCTGTGAGGATGCATAAAGTTATTACCAACATTTTTAGAATGTAGAACCTGCATAATAATTATTCTGTGATCTCTCCAAAAATCACATATTGATACAGATGAATATAGACTCTATGCCAGGCATCACCATGAGAAACAACTCAAAAATTAAAAGAAAACAGAAATACAAAAGTATCTAACAGATATTGTCAAACAATAATCCTCACTTTTAGTCTTTGTAACATGGAATTTTACTAAGAACTTTCTTGTGCTTAGATTTTCTTCTAGGATTTAGGGTATTAGAAATCCCCAGAATATAGCTTTCTCGATTCTAAGATTACAGACTCATGAGAAGATATAAGAAAATAATCAGAGAGTGTAAACAGGAATACAGAACCCACACAGACACAACTAGCCCATCATCCAGGCCACCAAAATTATATACATTTTACAAATAAGGAACAGAGAAGGAAAGTACCTTGCCTGGAGTCACAGAGTTAGTCAACACTTGAGCTGAGTAGGGCAGTTCAGCTTTGGATTAGCTGTTTGCTATTAAGCCAAAATGCCTTCCTAAGGCTGAATCATTATGTACAGAGTACAGAGAGAAAGAACATAAGAATTATGATTAAAGAATCTTGAAGAGACCAGGCACAGTGATACAGACCTGTATTCTCAGTGACTTGGTAGGCTTATGTAAAAGGATTGTGAGTTCAAGGCCAGCCTCAGCAACTTATCGAGAAATTGTCTCAAACATAAATTAATTAATTAATTAATTAAAATTTAAAAAAGTATTAAAAAAGGCTGAAGGATTCACATGGGAGCCTAGGCCAATGATAGGTCCAGGACCTCCCCGCTAAGGGCAGACTCATGTAGGAGCCAGAGTCCAGGCCCAGGCCTACGACCATCCCCACTGACCTGTGTGGGAGCCTAGATAAAGGTTAGGCAGACCACCACCCCACCAACCCACCCAGGAGCCCAGGCCTAACCCACCTCCAACTTGGGACACTGCAGCCATCGCCACAGCCTTCCCCACACACTAGCCTTCACCTTGGGACAACAGATAGGGCCTAAAAGCAGCTGCATCTCTGATCAGGCAGCCTGTCTTTCAGCCTCAACTCTGAAAGTGGTTGTGTCCATGTTGGGACACCCTACTGGTATTTTGAGTTACCTATGCTATTATCACCACCACTTTTAATTGCAGTAGCATCCATCATGAGACACTGCCAGGGACTAGAAGCCCAACACCAAGGTGAGGTACAGGTAATCTACACAGACATTACAAGATTATAGAAACTATAATACCTCAGATTCACACTGCAAAAAAGGAAGACACATAAGCAACATGAATAAACAAGGGAAGAAAGTGATCCACACAAAGATACTACAATAATAGAAACCATGGACAGCACAGTTGATAAAATGTCAGAGAAAAAGTTCAGAATGTACATAATTAAAATAACCTACAAATTAAAGAATGACCTAAGGGAGCAAATAAGCAAAAATTGATCACTCCAACAAAGACAGAAGGGAGCAAGTGCAGGTAGCAAAAGATTACTTTAAGAAAGAGATAGACATTCTGGAAAAAAAAAAAAAAAGAAAGAAGTCCATGAAATGAAGGAAACAATAAACCAAATAAAAAACTCAATAGAAAGCAAAGACTTAGAAACAGCATACTACAGAGACACAGCCACATCAATGTTTATAACAGCACAATTCACAATACCTAAACTGTGGAGCCAACCCAGATGCCCTTCAGTGGATGAATGCATTAAAAAATGTGGCATATATACACAATGGAATTTTACTCAACAATAAAAGAGAATAAAATCATTGCATTTGCAGGTAGATGGGTGGAGTTGAAGAAGATAATGCTAAGTATGTGTATTATCCAAAGTACGGGTATTATCCAAAGACATGAATTGGTGTCAACATACTTAATATACAACCAGAGATAAGAAAAATTGTGCTGTATATGTGTTATTAGAATTATAATGCATTCTGCTGTCATTTATTTTTTTAAAAAATAAAATAGCATCACCAACAGACTGGATCATTGGAAAACAAAATGTCAGATAATGAAGACAAAATACACAATCTTGAAAATAAAATTGACCACACAGTGAAGATGGTAAGAAGCCATGAAGAGAACTTCCAAGAATTATGGGATACCATCCAAAGACAAAATCTAAGAATTACTGGGATAGAGTAAGGCACAGAGATTTAAACCAAAGGAATACACAATCTCTTCAATGAAGTAATGAGAAAATTTCCCAAACATGAAGAATGAATTGAAAAATCAAATACAAGAGGTTTATGGGACACCCAAATGTACAAATTACAACAGATCTACACCAAGACACATTATAATGAAAATGTCCAGCACACAGAATAAGAACAGAATCTTAAAGGCCTCAAGAGTGAGGAATCAGATCACATATAGGGGAAGACCAATTCGTATAGGGGAAGACCAATCTCTCAGGAGATTTTTTATTCAAGACCTCAAAGCCAGGAGATCCTGGACCAAAAATAAAAATCTCTGAAAGAAAATGGATACCAACCAATAATTTTACATCCAGCAAAATTAAGCTTCAGATTTGATGAGGAAATAAAAATCTTTCATGATAAACAGAAGTTCAATGAATTTACAGCAATAAAGCCTGCACTATACAGCATTATGAGTAAAATATTCCAGGAGGAGGAAATGAAAAACAACAAAAAGATCAGCAAAGGGAAGAACTACACTAATGGAAAGGCCAATCAACAGAGAAACCAAGAGAAGTTAAAAAAACTAAAAAGAAAAACCAAAATATCTGTGAATATAAATCATATTTCAATAGTAACCCTGAATGTGAATGGCCTAAACTTTTCAATGGAAAGACACAAACTGACAGATTGGATTCACAAAGAAAAGACCAAACAATATATTGGCCTCAAGAGGCTCATCTCACAGGAAAAGACATCCACAGACTGAAGGTGAAAGGGTGGGAAAAATGAACCACTCACATGGACCACAGAAACAAACAGGGGTTTCTATTCTCATATATGATAAAGTGGATTTGAAACCAAAGCTAGTGAAAAGGGATAAAGAAGAACATTTCATACTGCTCTAGGGATTCACACATAAACAAGATATAATAATTATATATATATATATATATATA
>NW_025999943.1:4519994-4552058 GCF_001458135.2 Marmota marmota marmota
CCAAAAAAAAAAAAAAAAGAAAATGTATACCAGTTCACTTGAAATGGTATAATAGTCACAAACCAGAGGGGGAAATATAGAATAACTTCTTTTTTAAAAAAATACCCTGACATTTATAAATGACACTCATTTGAGAGTCTTGACAATTTGCTAGTCCAGTCCAGTCCGGTTGCTCTAGGACTTCACAGCTAACTGCACATTATATAATTAATACAATTAGACTATACAATGTATGCAACCTTTATACAATTGATCAAATTATCTGTCATATACCAAAAAAATAAAAATTGAATGAGAAAATAAAGTAGTAGAAGACAGGAAATAATTAAAATCAGGGTGGAAATCAATGAAACTGAAACTAAGAAAACAATTCAAAAAATTGACAAAACAAAAAGCTGGTTCTTTGAAAAAATATATAAAATTGACCTAATCTTAGCCAATCTAAAAAAAAGGAGAGAGAAAAATTACTAAAATATATGATGAAAAGGAAATATCATGACCAACACTATTGAAATACAAAATACAATTAGAAACTATTTTGAAAATTTATACTTCAGTATAAGAGAAAACCTTGAAGACATTGACAAGTTTCTAGAGACATATGACTAACATTAACTAAGTCAAAACAACACACACAATTTAAGCAGATTAATTTCATGCACGGGAATAGAAAATGTCAACAAAAGCCTACCAAACAAGAAAGGACCAGACAGATTCTCAGCTGAGTTCTGAAAGAGCTGCAAAGAAGAATTAGTGCCAATACTCTTCAAATTATTCCATGAAATAGAAAAGAAAATAACACTTTGAAACTCATTCTATGAAGCAAGTATTATCCTGATACCACAACCAGGCAGACACATATTAAGGAAAAAAAAATTTAGACCAATATTCCTGATGAACATTGATGCAAAAATTCTCAAAAAAAAATCCAGAAAATGCATACAAAAAACATATTGAAAAAATAGTGCACCATGATCAAGTGGGGTTCATTCCAGGGATGCAAAGTAAATCAATAAATATATTACATTACATCAATAGACTTAAAGATAAGAATCATATGCTTATATCAAGTGATGTAGAGAAAGCATTTGACAAAATACAGCACTGTTTTATGTTCAAAACAATAGAAAAACTAGGCATTATAGGAACATATCTCAACATTGTAAAAGCTATCTATGTTAAACCCAAGACCAATATCATTCTAAATAGAGAAAAATTGGAAGCATTACCTCTAAAAACTGGAACAAGACTGGAATGCCCTCTTTCACCAAGTCTATTCAACACAGTTCTTGAATTCTAGCCAGAGCAATTAGACAGACAAAAGAAATTAAAGGGATACAAATAGGAAAAGAAGAACTCAAACTATCATTATTTGCTGATGACATGATTCTATACTTAGAGGATCCCAAAACTCTACCAGAAAAATTCTAGAATTAATTAATGAATTCATCAAAGTAGCAGAATATAAAATCAATACCCATAAATCAAATTAATTTCTGTACATCAGTAATAAATCCTCTGAAAGAGAAATTAGGAAAACTACCCCATTCACAATAGCCTCAAAATAAATAAATAAATAGATAGATAGATAAATAAATAAATAAATAAATAAAATACTTGGAAATCAACAAAAGCAGCGAATGACCTCTACAATAAAATCTACAGAATACTTATGAAAGAAATTGAAGATGACCTGAAAAGATGGAAATATCTCCCATGCTTTTGGATGGGCAAAATCAATGTTGACAAATGGCCATTGTATTCAAAGGGCTTTACAGACTCAATGCAATTCCAATTAAAACCCCAACATCATTCCTTATAGAAGTAGAAACAGTGTTACTCAGCATTAAAAGACAATAAAATTCATAAAATTCATTTGGAAAAATATGAGACTCAGAATAGCTGAAGCAATCCTTAGCAAGAAGAGTGGAACAGGATCACAATACAGACTTTAAACTATACTACAAAACTATCCTAACAAAAAATGGCATGGTATTGCCACAAAAACAGACATGCAGACCAATGGTACAGAATAGAAGACAAAGAGACAAACCAACATAAATACAGTGATCTCAAACTACACAAAGGTGCCAACAACATGCATTGGAGAAAAGACAGCTTCTTCAACAAATGATGCTGGGAGAACTTGAACTCCATATGCATCAAAATAAAAATAAACCCTTATCTCTCACCATGCAAAAAACTCAACTTAAAGTGCATCAAGGACCTAGGAATTAACCAGAGACCCTGCATGTAATAGAGGAAAAAGCAGGCCTAAATCTTCATCACGTCGCATTAGGCCCGAACTTCCTTAACAAGATTCCTAAAGCACAAGAAATAAAATCAAGAATTAATGAATGGGATGGAATCAAACTAAGAAACTTCTTCTCAGCAAAAAAAAAAAAAAAAACAATCGATGAGGTGAATAGAAAGCCTACATTATGGGAGCAAAGTTTTGCCACAAACACATCAGATAGAGCACTAATCTCCAGTACATATAAAGAACTCCAAAAACTTAACACCAAAAAAACAAACAACCCAAGCAATAAATGGGCTAAGGAGCTGAATAGACACTTCTCAGAAGAAAATATACTTTTGATCAACAAATATATGAAAAAATGTTCAACATCTCTGGTAATTAGAGAAAAGCAAATCAAAACTATTCTAAGATTTCCTCTTATGCCAGTCAGAATGGCAGTTTATCAAGAGTACAGACAACAATAAATGTTGGCTATGATGAGGGGAAAAGGCACACTCATTCATTGCTGGTGGGACTGCAAATTGGTGCAACCACTATGGAAAGTTGTATGGAGTTTCCTCAGAAAACTCAGAATGGAATCACCATTTGACCCAGCTATTCCATTCCTGTGTCTATATCCAAAGAACTTAAAATCAGCATACTATAGTAATGCAGCCACATCAATGTTTATAGTAGCTCAATTTACAGTAGCTAAACTGTGGAAACAATCTAGATGCCCTTTAATAGATGAATGAATTAAGAAACTGTGGTATATAAACACAATGGAGTATTACTCAGCATAAAAAGACAATACAATTATGGCATTTGCAGATAAATGGGTGGAATTTAAGAATATCATACTAAGCAATGTAAGTCAATTCCAGAATTCAAAGGCCAAATATTATCTCTGATAAATGGATGCTGATCCATAATGTGAGAAGAGGGATGGGAATAGTGAAGGAAATTTGATTGAGAAAAGGAGAGGGAGGTAAGGAGAGGGGGTGATAAGGTGGGGAAGATGATAGAATGTGATGGACATTATGAACTAGGTACATGTACAAGTACATATATGTTGTGACACTACATCGTGTACCACCAGAGAAATGAAAAGTTGTGCTGTAATTATGAACAATGAATCAAAATGCCTTCTGCTGTCATATATATCTAATTAAAATTAATTAATTAATTAAAGAAAAATAAAAGTAAAATGCCATGTTTAACTAGTGTTGTCAGGGATTGAATTTAAAACTCAAGCCTCTAGACTTCTAATTCAATTTTCATATTATCAAACTACCTTGCAAACATATTTGTATATTTTGTGAATTTTAACATTACAAAGAAGGGATAAGAATTATTTATTTTGCAAACTTATTGATGTATACAGGTATACTGAACAAAAACTACATTTTAGACATTTCTAAATATGTCATAGCTAATTTTTCCTTGCAAATCTCTTACCTATTTTCTAAAATAATCCTCACTCTATGCAATTTTGAGATCACATATGTGCTAAGAAATATTAAGCTGACTACAGTTTTAGTATATTACAACTTAATGAAGAAGGGATACATATAGTTCAGCAAAAAATATTTTTGGCATTATCTGCCATTACATATTCATCATAAAAGATAAGTTCTCATTCATTCAATCATTAATTCAATATTTATTAAATGTTGGCTTTAAGTAGACGTTATACTAGAAATTTTAAATGCATTAGTTAAATATAAAGTGTCTTTCCTTATGAACTCACAACCAGTTAAATGTGGGAAGATGTGGATATATTCAGTGATGGAGTTTTGAGCAAGGTGTCCAAAGATAGAAGTAGCCTCAGAAAAGGTGTGAGACTTTCTTCATTGATAGAAAATCTGGAGAAAATAATTCATAAATAGTATTCTATTTTCATTTCATCATTTGCATTGTTTAAAATAAGAAAACATAGCATTTTTCTGTAATAGACATGTATGATCTGACAGAAAATAGACCAAGAACTGGAAAAATGGTCATTTTTCCCAGGTTTCTGTGATATTTATAAGGATTTAACTAGTTCTTCTGGATCACTTTTATATATAAAATGAAAAATTAGGATGTTTAAATTAGTTCAATTATAAAATATTTAAAGCCCTTTATATATGATGAAGCTATTATAATTTGGTAGTAGTAAAAACAACTTCACTATAAGTGCTAAAACCCAGGAGCAAAATTCATGATGGTTTTATAAGTTCTCGCCACCACTATACTGAGTATTAAATTTGGGGTTGTCTTCTGGCTGCCAAAAAAGGGGGGGGCTGAAGATGTAGCTCAGTGGCAAAAACATCCTTGGGTTCAATCTTCAGTACCAACAATAAAACAAACCAAAATATTGAGGAATATTGTGAACATGAAAAAAGAACTGTACATTTTTCAATGAGATCAGAACAGACTATTGAAAACTTTGTGTGACAATTTCCTTAAGAAGCAAGCAGATAAAGCTACCCAGAATAGGTGATTTCCAAACTAAATTTTTAAGGGTTAAGAAGGCAGTCAACCTGAATTCCTAGTATTTGGATCAGGCATCAACTCTAACAGACAATACCCAGAGTAAGGAAGGACCAGGAAGGTCTGTGGCCTCACTCTATTATCCTGATGTTGTGAAGGAAAAAGAGAAGTCCCTGAAAGGACAATAACATGCCAGGTTCTTTCTGTTCTCATGTAGTAGGGAGGCCTAGTTGAGAAATCATTTCTTGTCTGTTTTTCCAGGCAAGTGAAATTATACTTTCACTTCTGGTAGTGGTACACACTTGTCTCAGCTACATATAGGCTGAAGAAAAATAATATTGTGTTTGAGGCCAGCGTAGGCAACCTAGGGAGACCCTGTCTTAACAAAAATATAATTTATATAATAGAGAGGTAGATAAATATAGAGGTATAAAGTTTGGCTGTCACCCCAGGTATATGAGCAAGTGTGTGTGTGTGTGTGTGTGTGTGTGTGTGTGTGTGTGTGTAAGTATGTTTTGTACCTATACATTTCTAAAAACATGAACTTCTTCAAAAACAAATAAATCAACTAAATGATTTAGTATTTTGAGGCTCTAAAATATTCATCTTTCCCAATTTAAAATGTTGAAACATTTTTAATAATCTTTTCTCTTTGTAAAGGAAAAATGAGAAATACTGAGTTTGACCCCCAGAGCAATTTATCCCATTTGTTACTGTCCTTCATCCAAATCTAGATCATGTGAGTTTCTCTCCAAGGGCTTTAACAGAAGGGTGAACATATGCCTAGGTATGAGTGGTTTGATGAAAAATCAGAAAGTATCAACAAAGCTGTTGTTACTAGATTAGAGAAAATAGCTTTGAGGAGAAATTCCTCAGTCATTCCTTTCCAAAGTGTATTTTGTATTTTGTTTTGTTGCGGTTTGTTTGATCTTTTGTTTGTTTGTTTTATTGTACCTATGGGTATAGAGTGAGGACCACAAAAAGAGACCTGATTTGATTTTGCAATATTTATTGACAAAAATGTCCTGATTTGTTTAATCCTTAAAGTTAGTGAACATGTTAAAGAAGTTACACACCTTTTGAAATAATAAATGTTTTAAAAGGGCATTTTTAAGGAATTCTGTGAAATATATTAGACTGGAAAGATTTCCTATTCCTATATGTATCTCCTGGAGGATACATATTTCCCTTCTATATCAAAACCATATTTGTATGTACTAAAGAAAAACAACATCCTTAGAAAGAGTTAAACTCAACTTCCTAAACTATCATTTTTCTTTCCTGAACATTTTGTTCACTAATGTTAGTAACTCAATGACTTAAGTTAACACAATTTTTGAATTATCCTTTTGAATTAAAAGGAAGGAAGAAAGAGACTTTAAAAAATAGCATTCAGAGTCATAAGACTAGATACAAAACCTGTGTTAGAAAGCCCATAATATCTGTTTTTACACTGGCAATTATTCTTCTCATTTTTGTTTCTCTCTCATTTAAACATGGAGTTTATAGATAGGAATCCATAAATTGTACATTTTTAAAAACCTATTTTTACTGCTTTCTTTTGTTCAGGAACATAAGCATTAAAATGATGTTTCTTACTGTAATTAATAATAAAAATTCTAATGAGTTTTCCCTCTCTAAATCTTTTCCCTTTGAGTCATTGAGATTTAAGGTAAATTTTACTTGTTTTGTTAAAAATCAATATTACTTATGGTTGTCACCTTTTTGTTGTTGTGCATGGAATACCTGAAAGGAACAACTTAGAAGAGGAAATCCATTTTAGCTTCTAGTTTCAGGGGTCCCATTCCATGGTCTGCCAACTTCATTGCTCTGGGCCTAAGATCATGCAGAACAGCATGGCAGAGGAAAGGTGTAGCAGAGGAAAGGAGACAGAGAAAAAGGAGGGAAGAGGGATACATGATAAAATTTGCAAGGGCATGACCCCATACACACCCCACTTGCCTGATGTTGCCACCCAGTACAGTAGTTCTTTCAAATTATTAGTTTATCAAATGGATGTATCCACTGATTTTAAATTAGAGCAATTATAATCCAACCATTTCTTGTCTGAGCATTCCTGCATTGACACAGGGGCTTTTGAGAGATCTCATATACAAACTGCAACAATACCAATAATAATAAATGCTATGCAAAGTTCATATTTGATATTTGTAGGCAATCAGACATTTTGGAGTGTAATGCATACTGAAATTTTATAGTGCATTATTTTTAAACAATTTGAAAAGTATCAAGAACATAATTTATTTTGAAAATAAGCATATTTTCAAACGTCTTAATTACTATGCACATTAATACATTCCTCTTCATTATATATCAGCTTTTATGTAACTGTTGTATGACATTCATATTTATGTACCTAATAAAATATTTTATTTTTTTCCAATTTTTAGTTTGCAGTATTAGGAATCGATTCTCAGGGCCTCATGCATCATAGACAAGCATTCTACTACAGAACTACATCTCACCTGTAAAATACATACTTTCAAAGAAAATTTTACACCTCATGTTTTTATTTGTTTGTTTTTCAAAAGTGTTGGCAAATTGAATGCAGTTCTAAATTAGGTGAGGTTGGATTTAATCATTAATTTTGTTAGATATAATAATGTTGATTTTAGTATGAAAGACAATGAGATAATATATTGCTACTGTTACAATACATATGTTATTTTTATTATGTAAATATAAAAGATTGACATATAAGAAAAATATTTATCCATTACTTAATTATTTGTATGATGAAATTATTGCTGTGATGTTCATTGTAAAACACTTCAGAAAAGAAGCTTTAAAGAAAAATAGCTGAAAGAAAAATGGCAAATTATCCATAATTGTTATAATTGGGTAATACTGAGGATTCATTATAGTTATTTACCTTCTTTTGTGTAATAAAATGGCCTATGATAAAAATGGAAGGTGAGAAATTATAAAATCATTATTTTTATTAAACATAGTCTAAAGAAAATTAAACTTTCATAACTAAAATAGTTTCATCATTATTATTTTGGTAGGTGAGTCTCCACATTTCAATGCCTGAAGTGTTTTCTCCATCAGCATGTCCTCCTTTAATGACCAACTAATATTGTGTGAAATTATATATTTAAAAATTAATGACCATTCATCAAATATTAATATAGATGAAACAGTACTCTATTGAATCTAGTAATTACCGCAAATTACCAACTATACTTATTACAATGTCAAGATAAAGTGAGTTTCTACTTAGATGTATAAGTTAACACTTTCATCAGTTTATCAGTTTTCTCCCAGAAGTAGTTAATCTTTATTTTTTTTTTAATCGGGTATTGAATTCAGGGGCGCTCAACCACTGAGCCACATCCCAGCCCTATTTTGTACTGTATTTAGAGACAGGGTCTTACTGAGTTGGTTAGTGCCTTGCTTTTGCTGAAGCTGGCTTTGAACTCATGATCCTTCTGCCTCAGTTTCCTGAGACTCTGAGATTAGAAGTAGTCAATTTTCTGGCAATTTTTATTCCTTCTCAACTTATCCATTTGTTATCATTTGAATCTCACCTTGCAAAAACAAAATCTCATATACTATATAAAAATTTTTAAGTGCAGGATGAAGAGAAGTATGTCATGCATGATGTCAAGGATTTAAAGAGATATTGATGCTGAAACAAATAAAATAGCTTCTGAATTAAATTAAATTAGAACTATACCCTTAAAACTCTATTTTAGGTTATGTTCCTATTAATTATTGAAGTTGTAAGCATATTAAACAAAATATAATAAGAAGTCAAATAGAAGACAACTTAACAGTGTAAAGAAATTAGACATTGTCTCCACTGTCAAAAGTAACAAAATGTAAAAGTTTATGTGGCACTTTTTGGTTAAAAATATTTTTTCCTTCATTTGTATTTTATTCAACTCCTCAAAAGGAAAAATAATAGATACTCTTGTTAGTAATAATACTATCATTGTTAAATGAGAATTTGTGCTCACAGAAGCTAGGTGAATGGTTAAGTCTCAACTTATTCAGTGGAACATTATGTGGACTTAATCACACTTTATTAGATGTTATGATATACCAATTTTGCACTAAAGAGAATTGCGAACTAAAGACAAGAATCAGTTTGGAGATTGAAAACCAGATTTATGACTCAAAGGCTACCTTAGGAACCTAGAATTTCCATCATAGTGGAATAAGTAACCAGAAAATGGTTTTACAATTTCCTCAATAGTTACCTTCACAAGTAACTCAATACAGAGGAGAATAGTAGAAGAGATACAGAAAAGATGAATAGTGTCTGGTTAGTGGTCAGTGACATCTTTGTCCCAACTCCTGAATCCTGGCTTTCTTACAGGGTACAAGTAGAATCTCTTTCATAATCATTTCAAAGCTTCAGCCCTGGACATCATCTTAATTGGGTCATCCTCCAGCCAATGGACCTCTGATGACTATGCCCCAGCAAAATTCTCCACCTCTGATTTATCCACAGTCTCTTAAACTGAAGTTTCCCTGTCCTCAGAAACCACTTACACAGCTTAATATACTTTAAGATGTCGGGAAGACAGGGAATGTACAGGCACCCTTGCCTCGTTTTATAAGGGACAGAAGAATTAACATTTGTCCTGCTATTCTCTGGTCATCATACTCTGTCTAGCTTTTTAGTTGAATTTCTACCATGAGAAGGCAAGATTTAACCATTGTTTATGTTCATCTGCATATTATATTAAACTTTTGGTCCTCAACAAATATTCTCTACCTATACCCAGTACAGAAGGGTAAAGCTAAGTGATTTTTCAGGTCAATAAATAGCATGGCCCTTTCGAAACCAGTTTTCTTAGTGTTTCACAATACTTGACCAGAATCAAGGGAACAGTTCTTCTCCAGTCCACCATAAGAAAAACAAAGAAAAAATATAAAGCACTTGCTTTCTAGATCTGGGACATAATTTTACATAAATTTAATTTAAATCCTAATCTTTTGTGTATAGGTTAAATTTGGTCAGAGATTATGGGTAATGATCACACGCAGATTTGACATCAATTTTAACTAATGATGAGATTATGTGTCTGGGAACTCCCTTTCAAAATATGGCAGTACTTAAGAACATATTAATTTCTGTTTTGAGGTTTCACAGAACTCAAAGTTTAGAAAATCTCATCTAAAGATTCCATATTACCTGTAGTGCACGCCTGTAATGCCAAAGGTTGGGAGGCTGAGACAAGAGGATTGAGAGTTCAAAGCCAGCCTCGGCAAAAGCAAGGTGCTAAGCAACTCAGTGACAGCCTGTCTGTAAATAAAATACAAAATAGGACTTAGGATATGGCTCAGTGGTGGAGTACCCCTGAGTTCAATCCCAGGTAAAAACAACAACAAAAAAACTGTATTAGTTGTTTGCTAATTTTCTTATGGCCTTGCTAAGCTGCCAAGAGTAATTTTGAACTAATGATCCTCATGCCACACCCTTTCAGGTCCTTGGGATTATAGGTGTGTGTCAGGGCACCTAGCTAATCCTAAGCATTTGTGAATTTCTTAATTGTCCAAGATTGCACAGCTAATATGTGGGAGATTTAGAAAAGAAATTCATAAAAAATATGGGGGATAAAAACAGTTTGAAAATTGTGTCCAAGGAAATGATGACACATTGAAAAAAATAAACTAGAGAACAAAGAGTTGTATGGGCACTTATAAGTGCTGCTTTGTGGCCAATGGATGGAATATATTAAGTGGAAAGAGGTAAGAAAACCAATGTAAGAAAGCCATTTTTTACATGTCTTGAAAAAATGGTCAGAGCATGAACTAACATAGTTGCAGTGGAGCTAAAGAACCAAATGAACTTAAAATAACTTTATTTTCTACTCAATCCCGCATTACAGGAAAGTGAGAAAAAGGAGGAATCTGAGACACTTCTCACATTTCTGGTTTGCAGACCCTGAGCAGTATTGCCATAGTTCAGGTCAGGGATTAGTAGAGAACAGGTTGAAACTAGGTGTGTTTTATCAATTGAGTCCACCTGTGCCTGTCAGCAAACATGGCAATAGAGGTAAGATCTAAAAAAGCCATCTCTAAATCAAGAGAAGAAAGTGTTCCTGAAAAGTTGAAAATATAGATGTACTGCAGAGTAGCAAATGTTTGAAGAAATAATAATCACTGTCTGTGGCCAGATTTTTTGTGTTAAGAATTAATTGAGTGTGGAAAACGTTCCATAGCAAGTTATATTTTTAAAATAAATTTAACAAGAAAAAAAATCAAGTTAACTCAAATTTTGAGAGTGTTCCTCTAGACTGAAAAGGCTTAGTGATGTGTAGTTTGAAGGTAAATGAAAAATATAAAATAGCGATTGAAGCCACAGCAGGTAGGCTAAGGGAGTTAGACCAAGGTCTCACAGGGTTGTAAAAAGATTTGTTTCCAGGTAGTGATTGTTATAATATGGCCATAATAACAAATCATATAAAAATCAATAAGTGTAATACATGCTATCAACAGACTAAACTCTCAAAGAATGTGATATTTCTCTGACTTTAAAGATATGGAATCCAGGTGATAGTTATGCAGCACACTAAGTATAGGTTGAAACTGGAAAGTGGAAGATTTTAAGCCATTCTCTGAGAAGAAAAATAATCATAAAGGTGATATTTGAGTAAATTGTTTATATGAACTTTTGACACACTACTATGGAAAAACAAATAAAATTTAAAGTGGAAAATATTCTGCATTGAATTGGAAGACTCAGCTGTTGTTAAAGTAAGTATGTCAAACTCATAAATAAATCTCATGTATAAGATGTAACACATACAAATGTCATTCTTTAGTGACATAGTTTATATCTGGACTTTCTTCCAAAGGCCCATGAGTTAAAGGTTTGGTCCTCAGGTGGCACTATTTGGAGGTGGTGGAAACTTTCAGATGCTGAACCTAACAGAAAGAAGATAAGTCACTGGGAGGAATTTCCTTGAAGGAGTTATTTTAAGCCTACCTCCTTCACATCTATTTTTGCTTCTGGCCTCCATTAGGCAAATAGCTTTCTCCACCATGTGCTACTAGTACCAAGTGTTGACTTTCCACAAGCTCAAAGGCAATGTGGCCCACTGACTCTGAACTGAAACATTTGAAACCATGAGCCAAAATAAACCTTTCCTTTTTTAAAGCTGATGATCTTAGATATTTGTTACAGTGATGGAAATCTGACGAACAACATAAGTTGGACTTTTCTGGATAATTTTAAAATCATTAAGTGAACAATTTTATTCAAGAGATGTGTAAAAATATTAATATCTACAAAGGATATAAACAACCAGGCAATTTATTCATAAGTGCATATCATACTATCACTACCAACAGACCAATACAAAAGGGAATAAAAAAACTTCTTAGTATATAAGGGAGGTTTATTGTTGTTAGATATTTTTATGAGGAAAAAAAGAATGTATAATAATAATAACAATAATAATAATAATAATAATAATAATAATAATAACAATCCTTGATGCTTAAACATGATCAGAATCAAGGCTAAAGTTAATCCAATGGATGAGTTTAAGAAGAGTTCTTTAATCTCACCAAAACTTTATCAGACAAATAAATATACATAAACAAATCTTTAAAAAAAATCAGAAGTACCATGGAAGTACCATGTGTTCTGTAACCACAGTAAGGTTAACAAAGAAATAACATAAAAGTAATTCTTAATATTCAAAGATTGAGCAACATATGTTTATGTAAAATATCAGTCATTAAAGAATTCTCATGATAAATTAAAAAGTACATTGACATAAATGAAAATGAAAGTACAATTTATCAAAGCATTTAGAATGCAGCTAACACAGAGTTTGAAGGGAAATTTTAGGATTAAAATGCATGTATTAGAAAAGACAAAATAGATTCTAATACCAGTACATTAATCATCCACATACACAGAAAAAAATATGGGTATTTCATCCAAAAGCAAACAGAAGAAAATGAATAATGAAAGTAGGGCAAAATTAAAACCAAATTGGGAAAACAATGATATAAAATAGTGAAGTTAAAAATTAGTACTTTGAGGGCTGGAGTTGTGGCTCAGTGGTAGAGCTCTTGCCTAGCAAATGCGAGGCACTGGGTTCGATTCTCAGCACCACATAAATAAATAAAATATTGTGTCCATCTACAGTTAAAATATTTTTTTAAAAAAGTTAGTTCTTTGAAAAGAATAATAAAATCAAGACATCTGTAGCCAGGCAATCAAGAAAAAATCAATTTCATAAACATGAAGCATCATCTATGTAGGATATATCAAAGTGCATGAATGCATTCTAGTGTCATGTATAACTAGCTAAAACAAATAAAAAATTTAAAAACATGAAGCATCACTGCTACTCAATCCATGAACATTCAAAGGATAATACATAAATAATATAAATAATCTATAATGCAAAATTTAAAAACAAAAATTAAAGTGGACCAAAATTTTTTAGAAAACCTAAGATACGAAATTCAAAATTCATACAAGGACACAGTGTGTTAATCAGTTTTTTTTAAATTCTGTAATCAAAAATAACTGACAATAATAAATTAAAAGAAGTAAGGTTTATTTTGTCTTATGGTTTCAGAGATGTAAGCTCATGGTCACTTGGCTCAAAGGCAGAAACATCATGGCAGAAGGGTGTGGCAGAAGAAAGGTACTGAACTCATAGTAGCTGAGAAGTAGAGAGAGAAAGTGAAAGGAACAAGGGATAAGATGTAATACCCATGGGCATTCTCTCAGTGATCTGCTTCTTCCAACCATTCCTTATCTGCTGAAACTTAATACTACCTCCAACTAGATTATTAATTCATGAAATGGATAATCCATTGATGAGGTTAACATCCTCATGATCCAATCACTACCACCAAGCCCCACCTTGGAACATTGCTACAATGGGGACCAAGCCAGCAACACAACTGCTTTGGGGGGAAATTCCAGATTCAAGTCATAACACACAGATTATCTAGATAGGTCTCAACTAAAGAAATTCAATCCACAATTAATTTCAAAATGAAAGCATCCAGTTCACATATTTTCACTAGTGAAATGTGTAGATATTTAACAAGGTATACTATCAATTCTCCACAATCTCACTGAGAAAAATCTACAAGATTAAGTAACAATCTACAAAGTATACTATCTTTCCAACAAAGGGTTCTAGGACAATTGTTCAGGAAGAAAATGAATCTGGAAAAAGCCCTACAACTTTTGCAAAATTAACTCAAAGTGAATCATAGACATTATAAAGTTTAAACAATAAAACATCTAGATGAAAACACAAGTGTTATGATACAGATTTGAGGAGTCCCCCAAAAGCTCATGTGTGAAACAATAAAATAAATTTCAGAGGTGACCTTAATCAAATCAGTGCAGTGACCCCCTTGAAAGGATTAACTTTGTGGTAACTGCAGGCAGGTAGGCTGTCACTACAGTAGGTGGGGTCACTGGGGGCATACCTTTAGGGTTTATATCTTGTCCCTGGTGAGCCAAATCTTTCTGCTTCTTAGTGCCAGATCCTTCCCCAAAACCCTTCCATTATGATGTTCTGCCTTACCTTAGACCCAGTGCTATGCAGATCACTGTCTATAAACTGGTACTTCTGAAATCATGAAATCCAAATAAACTTTTCCTCTTCTATAGAGTTCTTGTCAGGTCTTTCAATCACAGTGGCAGAAAAGGTGACTAAAACAACAGGCATTGTTCAAGTTTCTTAGATTCATGTCTAACTCCTGATTAGGAAAGCCCAATCAATGGGCCACAAACTATTGAAATGTTGAATTTCTCAAAAGAAGAAAGACTTTCAGTTATAAATTGGTTTATTTAATTAATAAGGAAAAAATGAAACATTTCTTTCACACCTAAGTTTATTAAGTAAGACTACTACCAATACACAAATGGCAATAATACATTCTCCCTTTTATTCCTTTCCTTAGTGTCCCCTTTCCCTGGGTCTATCCCTCCAACAATAATTTCAGAAAGATATTTTTGTGAATGTATCATTAAATTATTTTAGATTTTGTTTATAAATCTGAATAATTTACATATTGCATCATGGTAAGGAACTTTCTGCTAACTTATTATTCTTTCTTTTGCTTTTAGATTTTTTTTGTAATTATAATAAATTTGTGATTTTCATTTTAATTTACATTTTTTGTTTTGTTTTGTTTTTTAGGTCTAGCTTTTCACTTTCTCTGTTTCTCATTATTTATTCCATGAACTCATGTGGATAGGTAGAAACTTCTATATGTTCCAAATCTTGATAAAATTACTTGGAAGCATAATATTTTGTACATGTTTATAAGAATTCATAGAGTATTATTTGTACTAAAGAGGAATCATTATACATGCAAACTTCTGCATTTGTTTTATCACTCAACAAAATGTTCTGCAAATTCTTTTGATACATTTCAAATTTATCACTTTTAATTATGTTTACTGATTGGTCAATAAAATATCTTTAAAAATTCTTTATTAAGCCTTTATTTTTTTGGTAAAATTTTGCTACCATAATTAGTCCTATAATAAACATCTTGCAAACATCAAAATATCTTATATACATAAATTTATTGTCTTATGATTTTGTATCTGGCAAAACTTAGAAAGATTTATAAAAATTAAAAGGTTATCTCTAAGCTTACCCTAAAATATTACTAGTTTATATTTTATAATTTCAAGGAATACATACATTTTCGATTTATGAATAAACTTCTTATTTATTTACTATAAATAATTTCATTATTATTATTTTCACAATTTGGAGATCAAATTTGTTTTTTGAAACAAACCAGTTAATTCTGTGAGAATTTAAGTGTTAAACTGCATTCATACAACCACTTTTAAACTATGTATTTTGAATATTCCCTGGCTTTCTACATTATTTGTGAAAGCAGACTTTGATATCACCTATCTGTAATCAATCTTATTAAATCTTCAAAGGAAAAAAAGAAGACTTTCAGTGACTCATTTTATCAATAATTATTCCAAATACTAAAATAATTTCATTCAGTGAAACCCACATCTCTCTTGCCCTAATTAAATACAGCTGCTTTGGCTCTCACTTCAATAAGGATTCATTTTTTTTAAATAAAATGACCCTTTTTATACAAAATACAAGTTATTAGGTCACCTGCCAGCAGTCTTCTCAAGCTACCTAATTATCATTTTTTAAGCTTTATTCATATCTCTTATTTCCAAGACATGGATCATTAATTTTTCTCCCTTTTTTCATATCTTGCATATTTTCTACATCCTTTTTGGCCCTCAGACTTTCTGCAAAATTTAGAATGTAGCCAAGTATTGCATAAGTCATTTTTATGTTTCTAATTTTCAAAGTTCAAACTTCTGTATTAACCCATGTTATATTACTCATTTTAATATGCATGTGCTTTACTTACATGAATTTTTACTATATGCAAGGGGATAAATTGAAAAGATCTCTTTCACTAAACCAAGTTATTGCCTCTGTAAAGTTCTATGCAAATATTTGAAGGACACATCCCAAGGGAGTAGGAATTCTCTTTTTCCGTCCCTTGACACTTCTTCCCAGTGATAGCCAGGGACTGTCTGTCCTCCCTGAGATGTGCTTATTGCTCTTTGTTATAATTATCATGACTATTGGGCTCATGATTTCTTCACAGTTACTGTCATGTGCTTTAAATTGTGTCATCACATTCACTAATCAGATCCCACAAAATTACCTGAATTAATGTAAACCAACTATTCCTATAGAATCCTTATACATAGTCATCGCTTTACTACAGCCAATTAGCCAAATCTTCAGCATCATGTTAACAAAACTCTTCATTTTTCCTCTTTTCTCAATGACTATTTACTCTAACAACCACTCCTGATGTTCTCCATAAATTAGCTGATTTATTCCCATTTAATTTCCTAAGTATTACTTTAACCCTTTTTTCTTCATTTTTGTACCAACTCTTAATATCCCTGATTTACCAATCAAAACTGCATTATCCATTACTGAGATTATTGAAATAACCTATTATTCTCCCTGAGATTAGTTTTGAGCCCTTGCAATTTATCTAATTTTCACATTTCGGAATGTGATACTCTTAGTTGCAACTGTGATACTATTAGTTGGTTAAATTCTTCATGTGGATTTTCATACCCCACCAGAGAAGCACATCCCACCTAGGAGGGTATAGAACTGCAAAGACTGACTTCATCTTTGTCAGGAATGACTTTGGAAATAAGCTTCCGCCTGGTAATGCCAAGCTGCATTGTGTAAATATCATGGCCTTTTGCAAATATCATTCTGTTACCATCCATTATGGTAGTTTATTTTAGGTTTCTGCATTACTTGTCTCAGTTCTATATTAACAAATTTTTCTGGTACTACAGTGTCCATCACACACGCACACAAAAAATGTTAGTAAGAAGACATCCTTGAAGCCACTCTTCTTTAAGGCCTGGAGTTTTGTTTTATTTTTTTCTTAACTCCAATAGTTCTCACATAACACATAAAATCCTCAAAAAGTAGTCAACAAATTGAAATATGTTTAAAATTGTTAGTAGAAGTCAGGCATTATGGCTTTCCCCTGTCATCCCAGCTACTTCAGGTATTGAGGGAAGAGGATCACAAGTTTGAGGCCAGTCTCAGCAATTCAGCAAGACTATCCTCTCAAAGAAAAATTTAAAAAAAAATTAAAAAGGTATGGGGATGTATCTCAGTGGTAGTTCAGTTCATAGTATCTCTCATACACACACGCACACAACAACAACAAAATAAATTAAAAGTAAATAAAATACTTTCCTGTATGATTTGGTTTCAATCTGGGTACGTCCATGCAAGCTTCTACCACAGACTTATACAACAATATAAATTCTTACCTAAACTTTTTACTAATTGTCCAAATAAAATTACTCAAAAACACTAGAGTGTTATCCAAAGCAGGCAGAGTACACACGGGAGTAAATGCTTTAAATAAAAGAAAATAATTACGTGGGTAATGATCTTTTTTTTTTTCAGGGAAGACTACAAATAGAGCAACAAGTCATAGCAATGACTTTGATTCAGAATCCTTAGACTTCTTGAACTTCCTAGCCTAATGGTAGAAGTAAGTACAAACCAAACTATGGCAAGCAGATAGCATTTGTATAAATGACTTCTTATTTCCTCTTTGTTCCCTTACTAAAGGTCCAGTTTCATTTAAAGTAGGACTATAAATATTTTATGAATGTATCCTATTTGTTTTCATCATTGTGTTTCCTATAGTTCTGTCTCCTGTAGTTTTTTTTTCTTTCTTTCTTTCTTTTCCTATTGAGTGTGTACATTATTTGGTTGAACTTCCCATGTTTTCATTTGCTAATGATATTTTTCATCTGTTCCCAATCTAGTGTTACATTTGTTCTTTTGATTTTAATGTTAATGTGTATTTACCTGCAACACTTGAATTCTTATGGTATTCTTTTATAGTTTCTAGTTTCATGGTGAATTTCCACATCTTACTGTTTTCTTAAATATATTAACTTTAAATAGAATTTTAAATTATTAAATTTAAATCTATTTAAAATGCTAATTCATGTTTGATCTATTTGGGATCTATATGATGGGTATAGACAGATATAATTTAATTTCAACTATCAATATTCTAACTTTATCTTAGTAGCCTACCTATTAATTGAGTAAATATATGACATAGAATATGAAAAGTGGTAGAGTCCGTGAGTAATATTAGCTTTCTTCAAATGGTTTTATTAAACAATCTGACAGATACCTAAGATTGGGTACAATGTACATCCATCCAAATGCCACTTTTTCAGCCATTGGTTTTAATCCCATTAGCTTTTAACTCTGAGTTAGTCCTTCAAAGATTCAATAGAGAGTATGGAATATTGACCTATTTCCCACCTTCTCAATAATCTTTCAATTACAATTTTTATCTCCTCAGAACCAAAACTTCTCCAAGTTTCATTGAAATATTTGATACTTTAGCAGCTGCTGCTTTCTGCTTCTGCTGCCGAGGCATCTGAAAATGCATTGAGGAAAAGTATTGCAGAATGTCAAGTTCATTTCTCACTGGGAACTCAGCCTTCAAGCTTGGCTGCCTTAGCTGCTCTAAAATCCAATTTTCTTCTCTCCCCCACTGTAAACCTCTAAAATCTCTGATAGCCCCAGATATTGCTCAGTTTTCTGCTCGGATTTTCAGTCTTTCTCCCCATGCTGTTTATTAACAAAAGTCTTGATAGAAGAGCAAAGTGCCAGCTTCACCACAGTGAGGATTACCTCTCCCTGAGATGTTTGGCCCTCCAATCCCAGCCAATTTCATGGCTCTCTGATGCCTTCAAGTGGATTTTTCAAACAAATATTACTAGGCTTGTGGGGAGTTTGGCTGATTGCAAATTAAACTGTTGAATCTTAAAAGGATTACACTATTTTTATAAACAGGAAGCAGATTTAAAATTAAGATTATATTAATGTACAATAAATTATTTACTGTTATAATTTTCTATTAACATTATTGCAGGTTTTCTTAAACATATTTATTATGCAAATCATGTCCTACAATACTAGGATAATTATTCTCTAATCTTATTTTCTGTTTTATTATCTAATTTGCAGCATGTATCTGACATTTTGTTTATAGATTAGTATGTGATATTTCTATTTCTTGAAAGTTTAAGTGAATTAAAAAGGAATACAGTATTGGAAAATAAGTTCTTAATTCTTTCATTATGTCAATTCTATTCATTTAATTTTATATGAGACTAAAAATATAAATTGCTTTATACTTCTATGTACAAAAATCTATTAATATTTCTAATATTGACACTACATTTTGTTTTGTAAAAGGTTCAATTTTTCCAAGGAGAGAGGGAGTGCTAGAAATACTCACAAATCTTATATGCTTATAACTTTTTAACCTAATATTTCTACCACAATGCACCAGGTGTTGTTATTTTTTTTCTTCAGTACTAGCAATTGAACCTAGGACTTCTTACATGCTAGGTTCAAACCCCAGTACTGAAGAAAAATTAAATACTATTATTACTCCCACTTTACAGAGAAGAAAATTAAGAAATAACAACAGTAGTGTATATTGTAAAGGTAACACAAAAAGAAGCAAAAATTAAATTTAAACATATCATATGTCCCTATATTTTGCCCATTCTTTAATCATTAAGTAAACAATCATATCAGTGTACAAATTTACAACAAATGCAAATGGAAGGAATGTATATATGTATGACATAATATAGAATATATGCATAAAACTATTCTAATTCTAAATGTAAATTGTAATAGGGAAGTAAGTATGTAATCATAAATGTAATTTTTCCATCATTGAAGATATGAAAGGTGCTATCATGGAACTGGTCATAAATTTAAAAATCTGTAAGTATGATTTTCAAACATTTTCAGATATTCTGAATATTTGTGGATTTTTTAAGTAGAAAAAGTATTTTAGTATATTAAATGTCATTTTAATTTTTTTCTATTTTTCATCTTTCAAAAGACACACCAAAGGAGTGATAGTAAAATATCTGTGTATCTCTTCTCAATATAAAAAAAAAAGCTTAAAGAATTTATGTATATACCTATTGTATATCATGAATATTTTAGGAAAGAAGACTATCTAAATTTCTTTTTTTCTTTTTTAAAGAGAGAGAGAGAGAGAGAGAGAGAGAGAGAGAATTTTAATATTTATTTTTTAGTTTTCGACGGACACAACATCTTTGTTTGTATGTGGTGCTGAGGATAGAACCTGGGCCACACGCATGCCAGGTGAGAGTGCTACCACTTCAGCCACATCCCCAGCCCTATCTAAATTTCTTTACATGATTTTTTTTCTTTACTTTTGGGAGCTCAGTTAAGCTGGAAGAACTGAGCTGTCACAGTAGTCAATTAAACCAACAAGCCAAAAACAGAAGTGTTAAGCCTTTTATTCCTGATTTTAATTATATACACTGAAACAAAAGTCTGACTCAATGTTCCATGTTTACACACAGGTGTAAGGTCAGGTAGATCAACACAAATATGGGGTGACATCATTACTGAAGGTGGGCTGGAAAATAGCTCTGGCAGTTTTATGGACTGTGGTGTAGAGGAAGGGAGGAGGGGAAACACTAGGAGTGAAAAGGTACTGGGTACTGAGTCAGAGTGATGGTGAAAACAGTCTTTAAGGTCCTGCCTGTCCTCCGCTTGTCAAGGAGGCTTCTTCAGAAAAGTCTGTAGATTTTAACCGAAGGTCTTCTATCAGGAAAACTAGGAATGAAGCTGCCAGGGATAGGAGATCAAAGGGCTTCAGAAGGCAGAGGGACTGAAGCTCCCTTCAGACATTTCCATGCACTTGTTGTACGACAGGGCTGGTGTAAGGAGAGCTTTCCCCATGATGAAGGCCAGGGAAGGCCATCATAACTGACTCTTGTCAGACCTGAAGTATAGGCCACAAAACACACTGGGTTTTATACAAGAGCCAAGTTTCTCCAACATGTTCAGTTAAGGAAAATCAAATTATTAAAATATCCCTTTCCTAAATAGAATTGAAACTGGAATGCCACTGTCCCTCACTTTTTCTGCTTGTTCTGATCACCTCCTCATTAACCATGTGAAGGATGGACCCCCTTTTCCAAGTAATACAAGGTGGCTGAATACAAACGTCCGATACTAGGCAGATGAGTTTGACAGTAGTGTATGAATCAAATATGAAAACAACTCAGGGAAGCAGCAAATTGTGCCATCACGAGGAGCCCTTAAGAGCAGATTGAATCAAAAGGGTCTCCAGGGGTGGGGGGACCTATCTTTTGTTAGTTCACAGTGATATTCTCTTGCAGCTATCTATTACCTAACCAGAAGCAGGATGACCCAACAAAGGGAATTTGATGGTGTTTTGCCACATATTCTAATTAAATTCTTAATTTAGAATTTCAAATTATTTTTAAATATTGTATATATATATTTTTTAATTTTCTAATCCTTTTCATTTTCTTTAGTTTTAGGAGAACTATGGTTAATTGAATAACACTAAAGAATTTTTACTATGACTATTTTTGAGTATTTGTTAGTATGTCCTTGAATGATTTTCCTGTCAGAGCAAATAACAAATATGCACAGTGTTTCTTTGTTTTTCTTTTCTTTTTCTTTTTCTTTTCTTTTTTTTTTTGTGGTGCTCCATTACATTCCATATCACAATGAAATTTAATGCATTTGTTTTCATATTAAGATAGAAGTTTTACATTTTTATACTATTAAAATTTGAAAGAATTATTTCTGCACATACATCTTGCACTCAAGAGGATGTTGTTTATAGGACATTTACTTAGAAAATATTCTATCAAAGGAACATTGATTTTTATTGATGCTCCATTTTTGCTTTCTGCTGTAGATATGTGAACATAATATGTTAAATGATTTCACTTATAGGATTACAACAAAAGTTTTATAGAATAAAAAAATATCTACAATGATAAGCTAGTTATATGAAATTTAAGAAAAATTAATGTATCCCAACAGATAGTCAGAAATTATAATTTAAAAATGCATAGACTTTTCACAGCTCTTTTAAGTTTACTGAATATGACCCATACAAACAGACCACTCATTAGTAATGTCAGTACAATTACAAGCAAAAATGTTTTCCATTGTTTACCACAGAATATACAGTAATCTTCTGCTGAAAATTGAAAATGTTTCATATATATTTTACATTTGAAAGATTATAAATATAAAGTAAAACAATGTAACTTTTTATTTCTTGCATAAAATGTAAAAATTGAATAATTTTTACAAAGCAATTATTGTTTCTTATTTATCCCATACTTTACAGCACATAATTATTAGATGTATTCAGGTGAGAGGAGTAAATATTAGATAGTAACAACACTTTTTGTTATCCATAGCCCAATCAGAAATATCAAGATGAATGAGGACTTAATTAACCACCTGAGATTAATTAAATGGCCCTGTCAAAATAAGTGCAATTTAGGATATCATAGAAATTGCTAAATATAAGTGAAAAATTGATTTAAAATTGTTCTTGGCATATTATTCATCAAAGTATTTTCTTCTTGAAGCAACAAAAATACAGATAAGAAAAACTCTCCAGGATAATATAAAACATTATTAAACATAATTAGGAGATTTTGGGGGAGGGGGCAACAATATGAAATTGTTTGCCTATAGACTAAAGTTGAATGACCAAAGATTTTTTTTTATTATGTAGTCAAGTTGCATCTGGATATATTTGTAGCACTTTAAAATGAATCAAATGACACCAGTTAAAATCAGGTAACGTTTATATAAAATCCAAGTCTCCTGATTTATTGAGAAACTGTTTTTACAATACAAGGCAAATATTTCTGCACGAATGTCTGTGTGAGTGATTTCCAATTTTTCATTGTTATCAGCCTTCTCCAGGGTTCTCACATATGCAAAGTTTTCATGAGTACCTACAGACCAATTTTTTAAAGTTTTTAAATTATAAGATATATGCAACAAAATAGAAAAATCCATGTTTGGGGTTAATATAATTTATTTTCACTAGAGTATATTCTTATAAAAATTTTATGTTTTCAGGAAAATTTAGTACAGAAGGTTTTTGTGTACCACACATCCAGTTTTCCCACATTATTGACATATTACACTAGCATCATACATTTGTAGAAGTTGATGAAAAATACTGATAGATTATTGTTACATAAAACACATAGTTCTTTAGATTTCCTCCTGATTTTAGCTAATGCTCTTTTCTATTCCAGAATCTCATCTAGTATACCATATTAAATTATGTTGGCATGTCCCTTTAGGTGTGAGATTTCCACAATCTTTCCCTATATTTTCATCATTGGCAGTTTTAAGGGGGAGCTTCTCAAGTATTTTGTAGAATTTAGAACTCTACGAGTTGTCTATTGTTTTTCTCAGGATAATACTGTGATGATAGGTTATTGGCAAGACCTTAAGATAAAGTGCCATTCCATTGCATTATATCAAGTGTGCCTTCTATCAACATCATTGAGAGTTGATGTTAACCTTGGCTACTAGACTGAGCTAATATTTCTCTGGTTTCTTTACTATCAAATACTCTTTAGTTCCATTTCCATGCTGTTCACTTATTTAGAATGTGACCTACTCTAAAAGTTGAGGAGAATGATGCTCCCACTCTTCGAGGACAGAGCATTACATAAATCACTTGGAATTATTCTGTCTGGTAGAAAGGTCTTTTCTCTCTTGTTTTTAATTTTCTCAAATATTTATTTGTTCCTGTTTGGATCCATTGATATTTATTTTATACTCTGGGTTAAAGTCTATAATATTCATTTTGTTTTTCGAATTGTCCCATCTTTGACAACTGGGAATTTAGTTGGCTCCTTGACTTCTCTGAATTGTCCCACCAATGTATGTATGTGCATGCATGTTTAATTTTAGAACTTACTTTTTTTTAACACTATTGGACATCCCAGGCTTATTTTTTTATATCAATACCTGCTCCAGTGCTAGGATCTGTTATTTCTCAAACAAAAAACCAAGCTCACATTCAAGAAAACATTAGCAAGCATGAAAAGGATCTAAGTGTTCTCTTGACACTGACCAATCCTTTGCTTTAGGCCTCTTCAGCTGATA
This sequence comes from Marmota marmota marmota, assembly GCF_001458135.2. Taxonomy (NCBI): domain Eukaryota; kingdom Metazoa; phylum Chordata; class Mammalia; order Rodentia; family Sciuridae; genus Marmota; species Marmota marmota. The sequence goes on from NW_025999943.1 coordinate 4,544,277, forward strand.
GAATAAAAATGTAACTATGTATACTACCTTGTATGCATATATCTGTATTACTTTATATAACCATCTGTACCTGTATTAAACTACAAATTAAGTCCCACTCATGTCTCTAATGTAGATCTATCACACATCGTTCTACTTTCCCTTGCTTATCTGTAAACTCTCATGTAACAAGAAGAAACCTGGTTCTCATCATGTGCCTGGTATCTACTTAGCTGTTTCCTCATAGTATGTACATGTAACAACAGTATGTTAACACTCACAAAGCCCCATCGGAAACAATTTGTCACTGAGGCTGTGTACAGATCTTTCTGTCTTTATTCTTACTGACTCCACTCATTTTAAGTAAGTTATTTAGACCTGCAACTTTAATTTAGTTGAAACTCCCATTTTATAACAGTTTTCTATTTGTTTTCCTGGTTGTTGTTTTATTTATTTTTGCCTTCTTTTTCTCCCTTTTCCATTTTTTGTTTGTTTATTTTTCTAAACAAAAACAAACAACTAGCTGAGGCTGGCTTTGAAGTTGCAATCCTCCTACCTTAGCCTCCCTGGCTGCTGGGATTACAGGTATAGGCCACTATACTGGGCTTTTCTGGTTTTAATTGAGCATTGTATAAGATTGTTTTTTCTCCACATTGATGGAATATCAATTTTACTTCTTTTCTACAATGTTTTATTGATTGTCTTAAACTTTGTGATACAATTTACCACTAACCTAATCCCACTCTGACTACTATGATACTTCACAAGTACTATGTGTCTTTTACAGCAGTTTTTGTAATGATTCATTCCCAGTTCTTTTAGTATTGCTGCTATTCATTTCACTTATCTATATATGATAGGTACACAATATATTGTTACTATTATTACTTTATAGTTATGTATTAAATCAATTACAAATAAGAAAAAAATATTTTTATTTTACCCATTTTATTTACCCATTTATTTTACTATTTATTCTTCCTCTGATTTCCTTCCTTTTATATGTAGATCTGACTTTCTTATCAATATCATTCAACCTTCCCCTGTAAATCATTTAGTTCTTTCCAGGCAGGTCTACCATTGATGAAGTACTTCACTTTCTTTTCACTTTAAAGAATGGTTTTACTGGAAATATAATTCTAAGTTGGTACTTGTTTTTTCTTTCAACATTTTAAATATTTTGATCTGTTTTCTTTTTGCTCATGTGGTTTTGTGGAGAAGCCCCATATCATTCTTATCTTTGTCCCTCTGTTTTGAGATCTATCCTTTCCTGTCTTCTTTCAACATTTTCTCTTTGTCTCTGCTTTTCTCAAGTTTGAATATGTCAGTGTATAGACTTTAATTTAAAGAAAGTTTGATATCATCATGCTTAATGTTCCTGGATCTACACTTTGTCATCTGGTATTAATTGAGGAAAATTATGTTTTCTAATCTAAATATTTATTTGCCCCATTATTTTTTTTTATTTTCCTTCTCATAGTCCAGTAAAGTGTATGTTGCACCTCTGTACACCTTTGTAATTTCCCCGAGGTTCTTAAATATTCATTTCTGTTTTATTTTCTCTCTCTCCCTTTGAACTTCATAGTAGGGAGCTGACATTTTAGAGATCACTAGTGAGATTCTTTTTCCCAAGTAGCTATGTCTTGTCTATTGATGAGACTTTCAAAGGCACTCTTCATTTCTGTGACAGTATTTTGGCTTTTTCACACAACCTGTTGATTCTTCCTTGGAGATCCTATCCATTAATTTACAATATGTCCTGACACATTACTTGTCTTTTTTCATTAGAATAATGGCTTTCCATTTTAGTAAGAGTTATTCTAAGTTTCTTATTTTTTAATTCCAGAAGCACTGTCACATCTGAATCTGGTTCTGATGTTTCCTTTGTCTCATCAAACTGTTTTGTCCTGACTTCCACCAGATCATACATTTTTTGTTGTTGTTGTTGAAAGTTGTGCATACATACTATTTAGAGCAGTAACAGGAAATGAAGCCAACAGGCATGTAGTGTGAGGCTTATGCTCCTCTGGCTAGTATTCTGCTCTCTTTAACATAGGTCTTGATTTAAGGTGTCAGAGGTTTTAATTTCTTCCAATGTCCTTTTCAATTTCTCTAAAATCTTTCTCTTAGTATTGTGAGCCCTGCTGCTGTTTCAACCAGTCACTGTCATACTGGAGCCCTGCTGAGGATGACTCACTGTCATACTGAAGAGCCCTGCTGAAGTGCTGGCACCCTATGCAGGTGTAGAAAATGATCTATATTTTTATTATTAAACCTAATTCTTTTAGTTTTACTGTGTTCCTTAGATGGGAACTCTAGAAGTATCCCTTCCCTTAGGTGAGAAAAGAGGGCTAGCAGGAACTGGATTTAGCTCATTTTTCTTCCTTTGCTGAGTAGGCCTTTATTGTTTAATGCTCTAGGAATCTCTCATAATGGTTGCTTTTTCTCTCACATTAGCATAAATAGAAGACTTTTCCTTTGCACTCTCTCATGAAAACTTTGCAGAGTACTGGGAGATAAAACCTAACAGTTGGCTTTGACAGGTTATAGCTCAAGAAATTTTCATTCTGACACTATAATGCAACCAACCATTCAAGTGTCTTATCCAATCCATTAGATTCTACTCCCTGTAAAATGGTCATGGCTATGATTCTCTGTGTGAGTCTCTCTCTCTCTCTCTCTCTCTCTCTCTCTCTCTCTCTTCAGGTGATGGTTTTTGCGTGACCTCAACTTTTTATAGATCAATAAAATCCCTAAATTTTAAGTATATTTTCCTTTATTCTCTTTTAATGTTGCGTGTATTAATTTTCTCTATTCTTGTTATAAGGAAAGGAGAGATGACTTACAATCTCTTCGCAAAACAGAGCTGACAATCATAAGTTTCCCAGAGTTACTTTCCTAATTTCATTTTGAGATTTCAATATTAGTTCACATATATGGATTTATCCTTAGCCTTCTTTAAAAAATTATTAGTATTTATTTTTTGTGATGTAATATAAAGGTGTGTGTAAACAAATTAGTCTCCCTTCTAGATCTAAATTGTCTGCATTGTTACAATCATCTTCTGAAAACCAGAGAGAAATAACTACTAGACAATGATGAAAGCAAAGTACACATAGGGACTAACACAAGCTTTTATCAGTCCAAAATCAGGTGTCTAATATGAAAAACAACAAATCTGCACCTATCAGTGTGCTCATAAATGGAGAAATGAAATGTAGGGGAAAAAAAGGAGCTAACAACCAGAAAACAAATACAAGCAAGTATTTTACTTCATAGTGTTTGAAGAGTTGAAATACATAAATGATAAAGAAGTAGAAAATGCATTTAGATCTTATGCCAAAATCTTCTCCAAATATGTTCTGAAGATAAGAAGATATGATGACAAAAGCAATTTAAAATATACAGTGTATCGATCAAATTTCCATTTAAAAATAACTCCATCTCTTTTACATGATGGCACAACATTGACATAAAATTGAAAACAAAATGTAAGCAGTAATCATTTTCTGCAAAATTCAATACATATTGGTTTTAGCATTTTATCATGTTGCCATCATTATTTGGCAAGCTAATAATCAAGTCTGAAAATTTTAACACATTTTTTTACCTATACTCATAAGTTATCACTTGATTGAGGACTAATCAACTATAATTTTAATGTAAAAAAAGATCAACTTGTTACAGGATTGCTATTTATTTTTAAACATATATAAGAGTTAATATAAGACAGTAAGTTCAATTGCTTCCAGGATTTAACAAGTTTTAAAAAGATAGATCATGATAGGTAATTTAGTGAAATAAAGCAAACAAAAATGGACCCTGTGCCTTAGGTTTAGATAATTGCAGCTCTACTTGCTTTTAAATAGATGTCAAAAAGTCTAGATTTTTATCTAATAAATGCTGGATCAAATTTTTTGACAAAAAATGGTTAAAGCAAATTGTTTTATTGACTGAACTGGGATCAAGTACAAAATACTTTTGAGCATCAATATAGTAATTCATGATTAATCATATATTTTAATTTAAAATTATTTATATGTATGAATAAATATAACTCTGATACACAATTTGAAGTCCAAAAGTAATTCCAAGATCAAAATTTAAAATTTTTATAGAACATCATTTCCGAATGTGCTAGGCATTATTGATGTTCACTGATAATCTGATTCTTCTTTTGTTTGAATATTGACAAAAAAAGAAAAAAACTCTTTCAAATAATGAAAATAAAACTACTACTCAGATCCTTTATATTTTTCATAGGAATAGTCTTGGTCACTGAAGCATGACTTACAGGTATATCATAAATTGCTTAAGACTGCTGAAAGTTTCCAAGTAAATCCATTCTTTCTTTTTACTGACATGGATAGCTTAGCCCATGTTCAGATAGTGGAGAAGAAAAAATTAAACAGCTTGAAGTTTGAATCTGGAGTTTTGCCAAAATTGTTCTTTAGAGCTATTGATATTATAAGCTTTTTATTATTATAAATAAGCTCCCTTAGTCTGGAAAAGAGAGAAACAAATAAAATTTTATTTATAAGACAACTGTCTTGACTCTTGACGCATCCATGAACTACACTTTCCCTAACGTACCATGTCATAAGAATTTAATTGCATAAGTGTCATTCACATACTCTTCCAAATAGCATACTCTTCCAAATAGCATACTCCTCCAAATAGTAAGTTCTGAAAAATAAGAAGAAACATCAGATTTGATAACTTGTAATCAAAACAATTATGTGCATAAATGAAAAGTCAAATCAAAATTAGAAAATATTTTGAAATGAATAGCAGTGAAATTATGACTTGTCATGTTTGATAGCCTGCAGTTCAAGTATCTAAAGATAAATTTAAGAAGTAAGTAGTTTCATAAATTCAATCAGTGTCTAAAGAAAATTTAAAGATTTTAATGGACATATTAAAAGTAAGAAATAGAAATATCTTATTTCTATGTACTATAATGATTGCTATTATTTATCTACATTATTATTATCTATTATTATTTTTTATTATTTATCTATATTCTAATTATTTCTATTTATTATAATATTTCCATATCAAAAAAGGTATTAAATGGATGGAAAATTAGGAAAAGTAAAAGGAAAGAAACAACTAAGATATGTGTAGAAATTAGGGAATAATGGGAAAAAACAAAACAAAACCAAAGTATAATCCCTAAACAGAAGGAAAAAAATGCTATATACATTGCAATTTGCTTAAAGGAAATAATGATTGAACAAGAGAGAAAGTGTATGTAAGGGAGGAAGAAAAAGAGAAGGAGGAGTAGGAAGAAAGGTAGATGAAGAAGAGGAAGAAATGCATGGAAGTAGAATAAATTATTAGTATTAGGAACGAAAGTAAAAAATCACCATGTATCCTATAAAAGTCAAAAAGTGGAAAAATATAATCAATGAATTTGACGTTCTGACTAACACACAACTTATACATGCTGAAAAAGAAAATGACAATTTTGAATAATTTTATAATGAAAAAAATTAAATTCTTTCCTGAAAACCATTTCTAAAGACATTCTACCTCTAGAAGTCTACATTGGTGAAATTGTCTTAAAATTTAAGACTACACAGATTAATTTTTTAATTGCACAAGTGTCATAGCAGAATAGCAGAAATAAAAGAAATATTTCTTAATTTGTATTTAATATCTTGATTTAAGTACAAAAATTGACAGGGTAGTATAAGAAAGAAAAATTGATTGAAAACTCTGTCATCTACTGTATGCAATACTTTGAGGTCATTAAAGAGAATATACTGTATAATAACCAAAAAAATCTAGGGAGTAATACATAACATTTGAAAATTACTCAAATCAAAATAATTTAGTTGATCAACGGGAAAAGGGGTTGATGATATAAGTGCATATAAGGATATAGAAATGATAGACACAGAAAAACTATAACAGTCAACATTTTTATTTTTACAATTTGTAAAATGTACACTAGAAATAAAAGTGAACTTTTTAAAAGAGATAGGTAATATCAATATTAAAACTTTAGAACGTATGACATTCAATGACAAATCATTCAATTCACATCTGCTCCTAAGTTCAAGAATAAGCTTGGGGGGGGGGGAATGGGCTGGGTTCATAGGTCAGTGGAGCACTTGTCTCGCATGCATGAGGCATTGGGTTCCATCCTCAGCACAACATAAAAAATAAATACATACTTAAAGATATTGTGTCCATCTACAACTAAAAATATATTTAAAAAAAGAATAAGGGGAAAAGGGGAAGAATAGAAACTCAGTTAATTAGACAAAGAGGGATGAAGGAAAGGAAGGGGGGATAAGAAAAGGAAAGACATTAGAATGAATCTGATATAATAATATAATCTGATATAATAATATATAATCTGAGGTTTAAATTAAAATAAGATGTATTTTATACTTGGATAATTATATCATAAAGGACTCTACTCTCAGGTATAACTAAAAAGAACCAATAAGGGCTGGGAAGATGGCAGCGAAGGGAGTGCATCACCCCCGTGTACCGTGTCACTGTGCGGGAGAATGACGAGTTAGAATAGCTAAAATCTATCTTGTTAGGAATTTCCAGCAAAACTGGGGTGCTCAAAACCTAGAGGAAGGATTTCCATCGATGATCAGCTATGGGGGCTCAAACGCGAGCGATTTGTCCACACGGAGGGTCACACAGCTTATTCAGCAAATCGCCCCGCGGCTAGAGTCTGCAGCGCGCGCTGGGAAATGACGAGATAGCAACGCAAAGATACAGCGCTGGAGATTCTGCAGGCTCCTGCCAGCTGTGCAATCACTGTGCTCAGTACTGAATTCTGGGTTTGAGTAGGAGGAAGGAAGCGGTCCAATTCGGTTCTCCACACCGGTCAGACCACAGAGGAAGCCAGCGGCCACCATGTTGGAGAGCTGACGTCACCATCCCTGTTTTCGACTGATTGCAGCTCATTCAGCTATAGAACAGGTAATTTCAGGCTGCCATTCGCCTGCGTCTCGCAGACAAATTTCTCAGGCTCAGTGCTAAAGAACCCGCGGAAACTGCTTCTTGGAGCCTGCTCCTATCAGAACATACACCGAGCCCAGAGCGGCTGAATTCTGGCTCCCGGAACTGCTCTGGCCCAGGGCTAAAGAACCCACGGAAACTGCTTCTTGGTCCGGGTCCTGCTGAATACTGTGGGGGTAAATACCAACCGAGCCTTCATAGGCAGTGGCAACAGGATTGAGACAGGGCTTGTGAGGGCCGGTCAGGACTCACCCGTTGCTTTGGTCACCCGGCAAAGGGAACGAAATGCTGCCATTCGCATGGGATACCAACATGGCAGAGATCTGATGTCATCAAAAACTGGTGGAGGAGATAACTTCATCGATACCAGCGGCTACAGAAACAGTTGGTCTCCTGGTAAAGAAAGTGAGTCACAAACACCTGAGTCTCTCTCACTTTGTCATCAAGCCAGAGGGGAAGAGCAGAGCCGCCGCCCGCGCCCGGAACAGGCCCAGCAACCCGCCAGTGTGGTAGTCACGTCACCCCAATTGGAGTAGGAGAGCAGAGCCGCCGCCCGTGCCTGCAAGGTAGGCAGACAGGCGACCGACCAACAGAACAGGCCCAGCGGCCCGTCAGCGTGGTAGACAGATCACCCCAATTGGAGGAGGAGACAGCCGCCGCCCGCCCCTGCAAGGGAGACGTTTCAACTATACAAGAGCAATATAAATATATAGGGGGGAATTTTCAAAAACACAACAGTTTCACCAAGCAGAAAGAAATGCGAGCAGTATGAAAAGACAAGGAAAGAAAGGACCACAAGCAATGCAGGTCAAC
>NW_025999943.1:4552458-4598584 GCF_001458135.2 Marmota marmota marmota
CCTCACACTTCAGATAGAGCCCTAATATCCAGAGTATACAAAGAAGTCAAAAAATTAAACAATAAGAAAACAAATAACCCAATCAATAAATGGGCCAAGGACCTGAACAGAGACTTCTCAGAGGAGGACATACAAAGAATCAACAAGTACATGAAAAAATGCTCACCATCTCTAGCAGTCAGAGAAATGCAAATCAAAACCACCCTAAGATACCATCTCACTCCAGTAAGATTGGCAGCCATTATGAAGTCAAACAACAACAATTGCTGGCGAGGATGTGGGGAAAAGGGTACACTTGTACATTGCTGGTGGGACTGCAAATTGGTGTGGCCAATTTGGAAAGCAGTATGGAGATTTCTTGGAAAGCTGGGAATGGAAACACCATTCGACCCAGCTATTCCCCTTCTCAGTCTATTCCCTAAAGACCTAAAAAGAGCATGCTACAGGGACACTGCTACATCGGTGTTCATAGCAGCACAATTCACAATAGCAAGACTGTGGAACCAACCTAGATGCCCTTCAGTAGACGAATGGATAAAAACATTGTGGCATTTATACACAATGGAGTATTACTCTGCATTAAAAAATGACAAAATCATAGAATTTGCAGTGAAATGGATAGCATTAGAGCAGATTATGCTAAGTGAAGCTAGCCAATCCCTAAAAAACAAATGCCAAATGTCTTCTTTGATATAAGGAGGGCAACTAAGAACAGAGCATGGAGGAAGAGCATGAGAAGATTAGTATTAAACAGGTGGGAGGGAAAGGGAGAGAGAAGGGAAATTGCACGGAAATGGAAGGAGACCCTCAGGGTTATACAAAATTACATACAAGAGGAAGTGAGGGGAAAGGGAAAAATAATACAAGGGGGAGAAATGAATTACAGTAGAGGGGGTAGAGAGAGAAGAGGGGAGGGGAGGGGAGGAGAGGGTTGATAGTAGAGGATAGGAAAGGCAGCAGAACACAACAGTCACTAGTATGGCAATATGTAAATCAATGGATGTGTAACTGATGGGATTCTGCAATCTGTATACGCGGTAAAAATGGGAGTTCATAACCCGCTTGAATCAAAGTGTGAAATATGATATATCAAGAACTATGTAATGTTTTGAACAACCTACAGTAAAAATTAAAAAAGAACCAATAAAATAAATAAATTCTCAGTATCAAAAAAAGTAAATAAATAATAATTAGAATATAGAAAATATGGGCATCCCTGTTTGGCATTGTGCTATAGATTCTCGTCACTGTAATGTATTATATATAAATACATATAAAGAATCATAGTTGGAACGAAAGATAAAAACTCCCTTGTTTTCAAAGGATATTATTGTGTACCCATAAAATCTGACAGAACATTTATATAAAGTAATCTAAATTAATAAATGTATATAGAAAAGTTACTCCGTAAGAAATTAGTATACAAAATTAATTATGTTTTATATTAAGCCAAAACAAAAGAAAATTAAATTAAAATTAATAATCATACTGGCAGGAAAAACATCAGATTTATTACACTAAATCTAATTTTAAATGATGAAAGTCCTCATCATGGAAAATTACAAAACATTATTGAGAGAAATAAAATTAGACTTAAATAAATGAAGCAATATTATAGTATTGTGAATTAGAAAGCTCAGTATTCAACAATTACCAGTTGTGCACAAATAAATCCCAATATATAGCCCCTCCAGTTTCAGGTCTGTGTGTATGCTCATTCTAAAATCAATTTGTAGATTCAAAATAATTTATTCTGGGCTGAAAACAGACAAGTTAATCTTGAGGAAAAAAAAATCATAGCTAAAGGAGCAATACCAAAGATATTAAGACCTATTTTCAGTTACATTAATTAAAACAGAAAGGCAATGATGAAGGAATAGGAAAACTAGTCAGGGAACGGAATAGAGAGACAAGTAGTAGACTTGCACAGGAAGGATTACTTGCTCCATGACAAAGTGAACACTGCAAGCTGTGGGGAGAAGATGATGGAACAAATTTTTATGAGGACTGCCAATAGTATCTACAAAAGTCAATCAAGATGGATGGTTCACTTTATTATTTAAAGAAGACAACAAAAGCTTTTGAAAAATACAGGGAACATCATAATAATTTTGCATTAGACTATAATAAAACTATGAACTTCTGATCATAAGAGAATAAATAGGCTACCCCCAAACTGCATAAACTATGTAAAATGCATTCATTTTTAACAAGGAACTTTATAATTTTACAAAATTCTTATAAAAATCAGTAGGAAGATATATAACTTGAACAATTTTTGAATAATTACATTATACTAGAGGATAACTAAATTTCCAATAAAACTGGAAAAAAATATTTCACACCATTAATCATCAGGAGATACAAATTAAAATGACATTATAACATTACACACTTAGCAGAATAAAATAAATTGAAGATACCAAGTATTGGGTAGTATGTTGAACAAGTTTTTCTCATACTCTGACTTTTGTAGGAAGCATAAATTAGTACCATAATTTTAGAATTTTGTTAGGCAGAAGTGTATATCCTGTGAGGCAATGATGCTACTCTCAGGTATATTCTCAATTTAAATATGCAAATATTATCATCAAAAAACATGCAATAGCACCAAAACAGGCTGGTAGACCAATGGTACAGAATAGAGGACACAGAGACAAATCCACAAAATTACAACTACCTTATATTAGACAAAGGTGCTAAAAACATGCAATGGAGAAAGGATAGCATCTTCAACAAATGGTGCTGGGAGAACTGGAAATCCATACGCAACAAAATGAAATTGAATCCCTTTCTCTCACTATGCACAAAAGTCAACTCAAAATGAATCAAGGAGCTAGGAATCAAACCAGATACTCTGTGTCTAATAGAAGATAAAGTTGGCCCTAATCTTCATCATGTGGGGGCAGGCCCCAAATTCCTTAATAAGACACCTATAGTACAAGAGTTAAAACCAAGAATCAACAAATGGGACAAATTCAAACTAAAAAGTTTTTTCTCAGCAAGAGAAATAATATGTGATGTGAATAGGGAGCCTATATCCTGGGAACAAATTTTTACTCCTCACACATCAGATAGAGCTCTAATCTCTAGAGTATACAAAGAACTCAAAAAGTTAAACAACAAAAACAAATAACCCAATCAATAAATGGGCCAAGGACCTGAAGACACACTTCTCAGAAGAGGATATACAATCAATCAACAAATACATGAAAAAATGCTCACCATCTCTAGCAATCAGAGAAATGCAAATTAAAACTACTCTAAGATACCATCTCACTCCAGTAAGAATGGCAGCCATTATGAAGACAAACAACAATAAGTGCTGGCAAGGATGGGGGGGGGTACACTCATACATTGCCAGTGGGACTGCAAATTGGTGCAGCCAATTTGTAAAGCAATATGGAGATTCCTTGGAAAGCTGGGAATGGAACCACCATTTGACCCAGCTATTGCCCTTCTCGGACTATACCCAAAAGACCTAAAAAGAGCATACTACAGGGACACAGCCACATCAATGTTTATAGCAGCACAATTCACAATAGCTAGACTGTGGAAACAACCTAGATGCCCTTCAATAGATGAATGGATTAAAAAAATGTGGCATTTATACACAATGGCACATTACTCAGCACTAAAAAATAACAAGATCATGGCATTTGCAGGGAAATGGATGGCATTAGAGCAGATTATGCTAAGTGAAGTTAGCCAGTCCCTAAAAAACAAATGCTGAATGTCTTCTCTGATATAAGGGGGGTGTCTCAAAATGGGATAGGGAGGAAGAGCATGAGAAGAAGACTACCACTAAATAGGGAAGAGAGGTGGGAGGGAAAAAGAGGGAGTAGGGGAGTTGCACGGAAGATAGAAGGAGACCCTGATCGTAATACAAAATACATGTATGATGTTGTGAGGAGAAAAAAAAAATGTGTGTCACATTAGATTGGATAGAGAGTAGTGATGGGAGGGGAGGGGAGGGGAAGGGGGGAATAGGAAGGGCAGCAGAATAGAATAGACATTATGATTGCTGTATGTATATAGGTGACTCTATGACCAACGTGAGTCTGCAATCTGTACAATCAGAAAAATGAGAAATTATACCCCAATTGATTCAAATGTATGAAGTGCCAAGATCATTGCAATGTCATGTGTAGCTAATAAAAAAAAAAAGAAAGAAAAGAAAAGAACTACCACCCAATAAATCTATATCCAGTGGGGGGGGAAAAACATGCAAAAAGTAGTCATAGAGGACTGAGCCATAATAACTTCAAACTGCAAACTACCTAAATGTACACCAGTGGTTAAATGGATGAGTTAGGTGTTTTATGCTCCCCAAATTTAATAGTATTTAGCAATGATTATGTATAATATACAACCACATATAGTAATATGAATCAATATCATTGACATAATTTCCAGCAGAAGAAGTCACGTACAACTGAGAATACATGAGAATAATTTGTCCCAGTATACTGAAGTAGCCTATCTTACTACCTTCTAAATAGGGTAAAAGTTAATGCCCTCCCACTTTTGAAGTGTAGGATGCTATTCATAGCCTTCTGGAATAGAGTCAGTGAATTAAACAAAAGAAAAATTCTTAGGCTTCCATCGTAGAAAAATTAAACAAACTATCTGGTCATTTAATAAAGAAATAGTTTTCGAGTTTCTTGCATTTTAGTAAGGGAGACAAATACCAGATGGTGGGCTAAAAAAACAGCTTTCCTACAGGCATGTGAATCCTCTCACTAACTGGATTTTATTCTCATTGTAAACAACCAGCAATCTCCAAATAAAAGGAAGGCTCCACCAACTTAAGAAAATGTTTACAGAAATCTATACTCAGAGTGAGCAGGAAGTGAGAGAAATTCATCACTACTTTAGAACATTCATCTTTAGAACAACAGCTAGCTCACAGTGGATGCTCAGGTATGAGACACATGACTCGTGAAGAAGGAAGGACAGCATCAGGTCCACTGGCAATTGAAGATGATGGGCTATGCACTTGTGCATTATTAGCCCATATACATCTGAGAGGATTCTTCCATTCAAGAAAGGATGCACATAGAGAGAGAGCGACAAAGTGTATGACTCCACAACCTGATTTCCTGTCCTCTTTCAAGTAGCTTATTAGGATGATATATGATCACAGGGGGAAGAGGAAAATACTTAGAGATCTCACTGCATACCATTTAGAGAAGTCAGTTCCCGGAACACAAGTGTCACTTGTCTGATCTAACCATCAAGTATACATCTTTTAAACTAGCTGAATTCATGTCACATGCAGACTTAATAACAATGTCTCCAGCCTGATTTTCATATTTTAGAGTGTATTACCTTAGATGTAACAAATAACAAGGTGGGAAGGGCCCTATAAGCCTTGCTTGTCAGGAAAAAGAAAGTGTGTGTGTGTGTGTGTGTGTGTGTGTTTTAAAGAATGCAGCTGACATAGCCTTGGCAGCATCTCAGATTTTTATATGAAAGTGAAATCTTCCCCTATGGGGGGAAGATTTAACTCTCATTCCCGTGTCTTAAGCAAAACTGCTAACTCAGTGAGGATTTCCGTTCACAGAGGTTGTCCTAAATGCCTGAGCCTGGGTCACTGATTGCTCATTTATGTATGCATAACAAAAAGCCATGGTGGTCTCTTTGCCTAGCTGTCAAACTCAAAAAAGTGCCAACACCCAGAACACCCTCCAAGAACTTTAGGATGGTTTTATTTATGTGTTGGAATATTACCTATACTCCCTCTTTCCTGCCACTTGGGTGCTTACAGACTGGCAGATTAAAGACACTTGCCCTATGAATTATGAAATCTAAAGGGAAAAAAATCTCTGCTGCCAGTCAGAATGTTGTGCTTGCTATGTGGATGCTCAGAGTAAGGAGCTATTATCTGATGGGACTAAATGAAAATGAAGTCACCCTCCCTTTGACTGAAGGAAATATTATTTGGAAAGCTCCAAAAACAGTGTGGACCATAAATGATATTTTTATCCTGAGGGCACCTTGTGCACCACCAAGACAGTACTTTTTGTGCACAAACCTGATTCTACCCTGTATGCTTCCAAAATCAGAGAAAATTGCATTCTACTGTGGTCATAGGCAAACTTCACCTTTTTAAGGAATCAACCAGAATTCCTCAGACAATAGCAGATCTCTCCAAGGTGAGGTGACATTTGTTATTAGACTCTACTGGAGTGAGAATTCACTTACTATATATGTACACACAGGTTCTGGGAGTTTATTGTTATGATGAAGAGTAATATGATTTAAAAATTTAGTATACTTTTTTTCTCATTTTTTTTAAATTACCAATGATACCATCTTTGCTTTTGAAAACATTCAGTTCAGATTCTACTCACTGGCCAGAGTGATTATAAAAATAGAATTGCCCTCAATATCCCCTTGCAGACCTAGGCAAAGTTAGTGCAATCAATAATAAATCCTGTAAAACTTGGATTGTCCTAGTTAAAATTTATATGAGGCAAGTTGAATGAATTCAGTTCCAGCCACTGTAGGTCAAATTAATCAGAGTGATTGACATAGTAGCATAATAATATATAGATATTCTAGAGGTCAAGAAAGCATATGACCCAGGAGGAATTGTTATGAAGAAGTACTCCATAAACTTACTGTGCTCATACAGGTCTCACTATGTATGTTGAGATTGTAAGGCCCTGGAGTCGTCTTTCACCTGGGCTGTTTTTCTGAATTGAGTATGCAGCTCAAGATTTTCAAAGAGAAAGTAATACCTCTCTAGCACAAACAGTGGGCTTGTTAACTGCTTGTGATGATATGAATGGGTTTCTTATGCTCAGAGTTCTCCTTTCATAGAGCTACCCACTGCACAAGCCAGCATCAGTTAGCCTTAGGCATTGCCCTGTGGAATTCAGAGTTTAGAAAAACAGAACAAGTATGGTGATACAATTACTTTGTTTCTGATCCAGGAAAATGGTATCTTCTCCCTGCATACATAAAATTGTGACAGATTTGGATTTTGGCATTTAGAAAGGGCAAAATCAATTCCCTTGCACATAGTATTTTTTTTAGTTTAGCTTTTGAACTTTGTTACAAGGTTTTCTTTCTCCCAGAAAAATAGCACAGGAAAGCAGTAATTATGAGATCTTACAACAAATTCTATCTCAGAAATTCACCCTCTATCTGTATGAAATTCTGCATGTACACATAATAATATTTTACAAAGTAGAGTCTGACTTTCCCATTAAATTATTTTTACTTAATATAACTTATTAATATGTGAGAAGAGGCGAACATATGAAAAAAAATCCCGTTTGTAAGATTATAAAAAATTTGTTGCTAAATAACCAAATGTGCATAAACAAAGACCCATATTTATATATACTCAATGAATCAGACCTCATTTTCACTTAACAATCTTGGAGATATTTCCATGTCAACAAATACCTGCTCTAATTTGTTCAATGCAATGGCTTCCAGGCATATGACTGTGGGGACATTCAGCAATTTGTTACCTACTGATTTCTGGAAATTACTCTTACACAGTGAACAGAAATATATTGGATAATTATTATTTCAATCTCAACATTTCAGGCAAAATATTTTCTTGAAAACATTGGTAAGTGGTTAAATTGAAAATAGTATAACTCATAATTCTTGGGAGCTGAAAATAATACATCCATTTATTAGTTCTCTAAAATCAGTTTTGATGGTACATTTTTTTCCTTATCCAAAGTAGAATAAAATTATTTTGCTCTTTGCAAAATTCTTAATATATGTTTATCTGAAGTTTTTTATAGGACTGAGTTTTGTTTCCGCTCAAATGCTTTGCTCTTTTATTTAATTTATATATTATTCAATTTATGACTTTTTTCACCTTTTATATTTTTATTACTTTTACAATAAATCTATAGAAAAGTGAGAAACTATAAAATTACATCTGACTAAGAATATTTGTTCATCAGCTTCAGATATACCACTTTATTGCTTATCAAGATGCAATATAAAAGTGAAACATATGCAAGATAGCCTAGAACAAGCTGAAAATGAAATGAAGAAAACTATTTCATTGTAATATATTTTAAAAACTAGGAATAAATTTAACAAATCAAACAAAAACTCTATCCTCTAAAACCTACAAAACGTGATTGAAAGAACTTAAAGATACAAGTAAATGAAAAGACATCCCTGATATTTATCTGAAGATTTAATAGCCTAACAATACTCTGCAAATTAATCTGTAGATGCAATGCAATCCCTAGATTCTAAATCCCAGCTGGCTTCTTCCTAGAGACAGGCAATCCTAATGTCAACACAGAACTCAAGGGACTCAAAATTACTGGAGTCTAAAATAGAACAAAGTTAGAGGACTTGCACTTCCTGCTTTCAATAACACAATAACAATAAACAAGACAGAGCAGCAAGTAGCATAGGAGCCACATCAAAATCAATGGAGTAAAATTGAAAGGTCATGAGAAAGAAGTGTTTATAGTCAACTGATTATGAAAAGAGTGCCAAGATATTCAGTGGGTAAAGAAAAATCTAATCTACATAGGGAGATGAAACTATTGGGTGTCCCTATGTGAAAAAGTGAAGCTGGACTCCTACCTTGTATAATATAGAAAAAATAACTCAAAGCAGATCAAAAGCATAAACATAAGAAGGAAAACTACAAAATTCTTAAAAAGAAAACATAAGCACAAATATACGTGACTTTCTACTTGGGGATATTTTCTTAAATATGACACCAAAAACAAGTTTTAAGTTGAAAATTAAATTAATTGGACTTCATCCAAAATAAAACATCTGCAAATCAAGGAATCTCATGAGGAAATTGAACAGAAAATAGGAGAATATGTTTGAAAATGGTACATATGGTGGGATGCAGCAAGAGTATCTAAAGAATGATTACATGGAACAATAAAAAGATAACACCCAAGGATGAGCAAGAATGGCCAAAATTCATAACATTTGCAACTCTAAATGCTGTGAAGGATGTGGACTAAAATAAATCTTATTCATGGCTTTATTCATTGGAACAAATAAAAACTATTGAGCCACTGTAGAAGATAGTTTGTCAGTTTCTTAAAAGCCAAACATAATCCAGCAATTGAACTCCTATATTTTTACCCAATAATTGAAAATTTATCTGCACAAAAAAATGCGCAAAATTATAGCATCTTTATTCATAATTACCTAAAGTTGGAATGAGATGTCCTTCATTAGGTGAATGTCACAAACAGTGTTAATACATGAATGGAAATGGAATTACTTATTAATCCATAAAAAGCATGGAGGAACCTTAAATACATTGTTAAGCGAAAGGGACAATTCTCAAAAGGCTAAATACTTATGGACTCAGGATATACTAAGGTCAGGAAAGGACAAAACAACACAGATAGTGGTTACCAGGGGTTAAGGGAGAAGAAGTGTCAGATGAAAAGCTGGAGCACGGCGAAATAGTTTCATACAGTGAAACTATTCTGTATGATAATGAAATGCTGGATACATGAAATTATGTATTTGTTTTTTACTGGTGGTTTAACCCAAGGCACTTAATCACTGAGCCACAACCCCAACCCTTCTTTATATTTCTTATTTTGAGACAGGGTCTGACTAAGTTGCTGAGGCTAGCTTTGAAATTGTGATCCTCTTCCCTCACCCTCCTGTGCTGCTGGGATTACAGGTAGGCACCACATCTCTTGAAAACACATAAAACTGTAAAATATAAGAAGGGAACCCAAATATAAACTGTAGATTTTATTTGCCAATAATTCATGAATATCAGTTCCCCAACTGTAAGAAATGTTCATTAATTCCAGAGCTTAATAAGATAAACTATGTAATAGGACGAGAACAGATATATGTGAACTTTGGAGCTGCTGCTCAATGTGTAAACCTAAAACTGCAATAAAAATAGTTCATTTTTTTTTCAAATGGGTGAAACTTCTTTTTTTGTATTTATTTATTTCTAAATATTTAATTGACTAGAAAGGAGAATGTATTTAAGGTTTACAATATACTCAGATGTAAGCATACATTGTGTAATTATTACCATGATCATATTAATGCATTCTTTATCACTCCTGCTGTACATTAGATCCCTACAACTTGTTTATCTTATAACTGAAATTTGTTCCATTTGACCAACTTTTTCCCATTTTCTTCACGCCAAACCCATGAAAGCTGCCATCCTGCTTTCTGCTTTGCAGCTTGAATTTTATTTGGATTCCACATATTAGTGAGATAATATAACATTGGTCTCTGTGTGGCTTCTTTCTCATGCATAATGCCCTCTATAGGCAAAAGTTCTGAATAGAAATTTCTCTCTAGAAGATGTACAGAGGGCTATATAAGTATATATAAAGATGTATGACATTAATAGTCACCAAGGGAATATAAATTGAATTCACATTGAGATACTACAAAGTATCCACTGGGGTAGATAGAGTAAAAGATTCATATAATAATTACTTTTAGAGAAGTATCATGTTACAACCCTCATATATGACTGGTGAAAATGTAAAATGTTACAACAGTTTTGTAAAACAGTCTAGTAATTCCCAATTAATTAACCTTAGAGTTATCTTATGTCCAAGTAATTGCACTCCTAAGACATATTCCCTAGGAAAATGAAAACATATTTCCCTAAAATATGTTGTATAAAATATTTATAGCAGCATTATTCAAAGAGCCAAGTGGTTGGAAAAGAAATCAAATGTATAGCAAATGACAAATATAAACTACACAATGCCTTACATTGATATAATAGAATATTATTTGGACATAAAAAGGAATGAAGTACTGATATTTAATGCAATATGAATTAATTATGAAAATATTACAGTACATGAAAGAAGGCAATCACAGAAGAACACTTAGGCATAAAGTGGATTAGTGATAGCTTAGGCAATATTGGAAAGACTGAAAGCTAGGGGAAGAGGAGTACGTTTGGGGGCTGATAAATGTTCCAATATTGATTGTGGTACTATAACTTACTAGGTTGCATTTATTTTAAAATTGTTAGAGGATTTCTCCTTTTATAGGGTATGGCTTTTTAAAATTTGCTCTCCATTGACAACACATACATTTTGTCAAGATAGAAAGATCTGTATCTCTGTCTCAATCTACCTACCTATCTACCTATTATCTCTCTACCTATCTACCTACAGAGAGAGGATATCACATTGACACAACTAATAAAACAATTTCAAAGACCATAAAGGGTGATCACCAGGAACCTAACACAAAACATTGGAAAGAATCCAGGTCGCCTTCATCTGTCTGCACCTAGCGGGGCATCTCAGCAGGCACAGACTTCATTTACCAGGCTGTCACCAGAAAACAATGAAGCCCCAGTCCCTTATGAGATTTTGTTCAGCCTTGGTGTCTTTGAATGTATTTTATTGCTTAGGAAAAATATATTGTATGTGATGTAATTGTCTTTGAATTGTCAAATTATTTATGATTAAATCATGAAAGCTTTATCTAGGCAGTCATAAAGGTCAGGCACAAACCTCAAAGAAGGGAAATTAGAAGTGAAGAAGAAATTGAATTCCTCAGTTACTCTTTTATGCCTCTCTATTGCCTCCCATGATGAGTAAACAGCAAATCAATATTTGAAGGTCTATGACTATAAACAAAGAAATCCTCATTTAAAATTATGCTTGTTAACTCTTCCTAGTCATCAAAGACTAATATATTAGTCATATATATATATATATATATATATATATATATATAATACATAAAATTATAAATAAATATATATATAATTGTGTATATATATTTAATGTATTTCAAAAAACAAAATTAAACAGTTTTTGGCTTTGGTTTGTCTTTCTTACAAATATGTAGAAATTAAGAAATTACTTACAGCAATACAAAAGTTTTTTTGACCCACCCTAGGACCTCACATATAATAGTCAAGCACTTATCTACTAAATTCTCTTCCTTAATTGTTTAAAATTCCTCAGTCTTATTTTCAGTCTGAGCTACTGAGATCTCATCTACCTACTGAGCTGGATTCTGGAAAATGGTTGTAAGGATACAAATGATGGCAGTGCTTTGGGATGATTTCTAAACCTCTCTATATTACCTCATTTAGCTTAAATAGTACATATATTTTCAATTATAGAGATAATTAAGTAAAAGCATTATTTTAATGTTTTTTTTAAACCAATAAACACTTAAAATTCTAATACCAGTCTCTCAAAAATTTATATAGATTCAAAAGAAAAATAGTTCTAATAAAACTCTGAGTAAAGCTATTATTTTTGTTGGTTTGTGATTGTTGTTGTTTTTAACTGTTCACAATGTCATCCTAAGAAATTTTTGACTGTAGAATTGTGAGACCTGATCTAATGTATAAACCACTGTGCAAGTGGGAGTGAGAGAGAGAATATGTGCAGTGTGTGCATGTGTGCGTGCGTGTGTTTGTGTGTGTGTGTGTGTGTGTGTGTGAAAGAGAGAGAGAGAGAGAGAAAGAGAGAGTGAGAGAGTTAGTTAGTTAGTTCTTGGAAACTTCATGCATAGAAATAGAAGTGCCTCCAGGACCCGAGCCTAAGTCTAATTTGTACTGTTTATCATCCATTTATCATCCATGCATAGGAGACCATGATGCGTTGTGGAGGCTTTGGTTAACTAGGTTAACTAATCTTCCTTCTGTGGAGATCTAAGCTGTTTTCAAGGTGGCATTAAGTTCTCTATTTCTCTAGACTTATCAAAGTTACTGAAATGTTTTCCATTTTCTTTAAAAATTCTGTTCCTTAATTGTTTAAAATATTACTCCCCCAGGATTGAGATGGGCACTTTCTCCTTCTCAGAAGTGGCCCCAGAGAGCTTCTCAAACGGATCAAAATGAGATAGTCAATCACACCTAACCTAGAGTCACACTAATTTCCAATATGTATGGATCATTCCTCTCTGCCTCATCCCCACTGAGTGCAATCACCCTTACTTACCGTGTTTGTAAAATGAGCTTTACTTCAGTCATAACTGAAAAAGAACAAATCCATGTTTGTCAATGCCTTTAAAAATTACTGTATGTCTATTACAATTTACCTCATAGTTTTAACTGAGAAAGTGTATAGAATTCTAGGGCTATTTATCTGTCCTCCCTTTCTTCCCACAAGAAAATTGTAATTCTAAATTCTGTTAAAATATACATAAATGCTCAATTCCCTCATCATCCTTATTTTAAGCAAGAGAATTAATGTTGGGTGAGCATATAGGTGTTCCCTGTTAGCTGTCTCAACTTGAGCCATTTTCTGTGTATGTGTCTACAACTGTGATAAATACCTTATTTTATTTTCAAATGACCCATTCTTCCTAAGTTTAGTTAAAAGCTCAAAAATGTAAAATATGAAACAACCATGGGATGATGGATATATTTCTAGAAATCACATTGACATAAATAGTAAAAATCATCAGTAGTTAATAGACATATATTTATATGAATATGTAATCTAGATAGACTTTGTTCTAATGAGACAAACATCATAGGAAAAGTAATGTTGATTTTAGAAAGTGAAATGAAAGAGAGGAAAAGAAAAAAAAATCTCTACTTTTAAATTTTCTCTCAATGCCTGGTCATGTGATATCCAGAGACCAAAAATGAGCTCCATAATTCAAAGTAAATCTTTCAACATATGATTAATTGTGGTACTACATGTGATATGAGTAAAGTTCACATCCTTAAGCAATTTGCATCAAAAGTATGAATTTGCACTGGATTCAGTGCACATGCCTGAAATACCAGCCACTTGGGAGGCTAAGAAAAGCATCACAGGTTTGAAGCCAGCCTGGGTGAATTAATGAGACCCTTTCTCAAAATACAAAACAAAATGGACTGTGGATGTTGTTCAATGATAAAGTATTTGCCTAGCAGATGCAAGGTACTGGGTTCAAATCACAGTATGGCCAAAAAGTGAAAGAAAAAAATTGCAAGATGGCAATTTGCAATTTTAAAGATGGCATGCCATCTTTAGAGAGCATCTTCACAAATGATCTACTACACACACACATACACACACACATACATACACACACAAACATACATACATATCACATTTATATAATTTTTCTTAATTTTTTTTTAATTTTTACTTTTATACTCAGGCTATCTTTGAGTGTGTTGTTTTCACTTTTTGTGAGCTGGACTAGTCTCTATGAAAAGGGCCTGTGTTATTTAACTTTCCATCACTTTTACCAAAATGCATAACATAAACAATTTAAAGGAGGAAAACTACGTTTGTTTGTTTGTTTGGGGTTTTGTTGTTGTTGTTGTTGTCATCCTTGTCTTTTTTTGTTCTGTTTTGTTTTTGATTCACAGTTTCAGAGGTTTCTGGCCAACTGGCTACATTGCTGGCCCTAGTTGAGGAAGAATATAGTGGTGGAGGAAAGCCACTCAGATTATGGCATCCAGGAAGCAGAGAGAGAGAGGCAGAGAGAGAGAGAGAGAGAGAGAGAGAGAGAGAGAGACAGACATGGGGGAAAGGGAAGAGAAAAGATCAACTCTTTGAGCATATCTCTAGAGAAAAACTTCCTTCAACAAGGTGTACCTCTCAATAGTCCGTGCAACCAACAATGAATTAATTCACTTATGACATCAGAGCCCAAAAGTCTCACTCCTAAGCACATGAGATTATGGGGCACACTGCAGATCCAAATGATAATGGCTATTTTAAAAGTCTTTTAGATATATGAATAGAAATTCAAGAGCTCAAACTCTGTTTGTTGATGACATGCTCCTATATTTGGAAGACCCAAAAAACTCCATCAGAAAATTTATAGGACTCAACATGATTTGAACAAAGTAACAGGATATAAAATCAACACCCATAAATCAAACATGTTCCTTTACACCAAGGATGAATCAGCTGAAAGAGAAATTAGGAAATCTATTCCATTCACCTCATCAAAAATAAAATACTTAAGAGTCAATCTATAAAAAGAGGCAAAAGATCTTGATATTAAAAACAACAGAACACTAAAGAAAGAAATTGAAGATCTTAGAAGATAAAAACATCTCATATTCTTGGATAGGCAGAATTAACATTGTCTAAATGGCCACACCTATGAAAAGCACTATACAGATTTAATGCAATTCTATTAAAATTCCAATGATGTTCTTCATAGAAATATAAAAAGCAGTCATGAAATTAATTTGGTGGAATAAGAGGTCCAGAATAGCCAAAATAATCCTTAGTGAGAAAAGTGAAGTAAGAGGGATCACAATACCTGACCTTAAATTATACAACAGAGCTAAAGGGTAACATAGACTTCTCCCTCGAGGGAGGAAGGGGCCATAGCTTGTATCATGGTATCCCAAGAAAGGAGGTGTTCTGCCCTTTTTGTAAGTCCTAGATTTCCTTTGTTCTCCTGCCTTTCCCCTTATCTTTCCCCTTCCTGCTATGCTCAGTGGGAGAGCCAAAAGGTGGGAAACAGGTGGGCTGAATGGGGAAGGACAGGATGGAGTAGCCAAGGACATGTTAACAACCTTATAGCTCCCTGTAGGGAGGGGAAATTCCCGGGACAGGTTACCTTGGCAACAGGTTGGGGGGGGGAGAGGTTCTTGATAAGATCACTCAGGGGACAGTCTCCAACTTCCCAGACTCACTCAAACTTGGCCTCCTAGACCTGGCCTGACTCGATTTACCTATCTACACTGACTGCCTGTCTAATTCTGGCTTCATTCCCTTAGGAACTGACTTTCTCAATAAGACTCATAAAGTAGAAGAAATAAAATAAAAATCAATAAATGAAATGCCATTAAACTTTATAGCAAAGAAAATAGTCAAGATGGCGAAGAGAAAGCCTACAAAATGGGAGAAAATCTTTGCCACCTGAAGCTCAGGTAAAGTGTTAATTTCCAGGATATACAAAGAACTCAAAAAGCTTAATGTCAAAAACAAAACAAAACAAAGAAGAAAAAACAAACAGACAAAACAATCAAAAATGGGGAAAAAATACTGAACAGATACTTCTTAAAAGAAATAAGAATGGTCAAAAATATATTAAAAAATGTTAAACATCTATGACAATTAGAAAAATGCAAATTAAAACAACACAGAGATTTCATCTCACTCCAGGCAAATGGCAATTATCAAGAATATAAGTAACAATAAATGTTGATGAGGACGTGAGGAAAAGGGTACACTCATCCATTACTGGTGAAACTGCAAATTGGTTCGTCCACTCTGGAAAGCAGTATGGAGATTCTTCTAAAAACTTGGAATGTAACCACTATTGACCCAGTTATACCACTCCTCAGCATATAACCAAAAATTTTAAAAGCAGCATGATACAGTGATGTGGCCATTTTTTTAATCCTCAAAATAATTTATTATTGTTATTACTGTTAGTTATACTTTCTAATGACAAAAAGGAGAATCACATAAATTTATTATCAAATCTAATATAAATTACATGAAGCATTGGATTTTGTGCTTATATAACCTGTGATGTGGCCATTTTTATAGCAGTATAATTCGCAATAGTTAAGGTATGGAACCAAACTATGTGCCCTTCACAGATGAATG
Source organism: Marmota marmota marmota (assembly GCF_001458135.2). Lineage (NCBI taxonomy): Eukaryota > Metazoa > Chordata > Mammalia > Rodentia > Sciuridae > Marmota > Marmota marmota. The sequence goes on from NW_025999943.1 coordinate 4,568,973, forward strand.
GATAAAGAAAATCTTGTATATATGCACAATGGAAGATTACTTAGCCGTAAAGAATGACACAGAATTGATAAGTCCTTGCTTCCCCAGTGTTGAAGTATAACACCAAAGAAGCACGCTGAGGCAAAGTCAGAGTGGAAAGTAGAAGTTTTATTAAAGGACAGCAGAAAAGACTTCTCCTGGAGGAAGAAGGGGACCCAAGAGGTGAAATCCATGGAACCGTGGTTGTCTCCCATTTTTACAGCTAAGGTCTTCTCCCACATTCCTGTCACATTCCTGTCTTTTGTTCTGTCAAGGGTGGGGCACAGGTGGGCCAAAGGAGTAATCTGGGCAGGAAGGACTTTTGGGTTAGCATCTTCAAGTTTGCTGGGAGCTGTTTCATTAACACTTCTTTGGGATGGGCTCTGGGCCATGGGGACATTAACATGAGTTGTCCTGCTTTTCCGGGATTTCATTAACATTCCAAGAGTTATTCTGCTTTTCCCAGAATTCATTCTTAACATGGCCTCCATTTTGGATCTTACTAGATATTAGAACCGATTTACCTAACTACACTGACTACCTATCTTTAAATCTGGCTTCAATCTCATGACTCTCATGGAAAATGAAATAATATAATCACAAAACAAATGTGGAATGTTCTCTCTGATATGTGGATGCTAACATGCAACGGGAGAGTGGTGAGGGAAAAATAGAAATTCATTGGATTGGACAAAGGGGAACAAAGGGAAGGGAGGGAGATAGGAATAAGAAAGATGTGTAATGAACCTGGTGTTGAGGGCTGAAATCAAGTCAAGATGGTGCCTGGCACCTTGCCAGAAGGAGTGGTTTGTGAAGCAATGCCAGAGAGCCATTAAGATGATGAAGATTCCTTATTGGTTGACTGCTGTATCTAGATGATGTTAATTAAGTTAAGCTGTGTGTAATTAGTTAAGTATATATACCTCTGCTGTCCTGCAGAGAAGCGGCTCCCACTGTTTTCAATCTTCACAAGTTGCTTGTCATCCCCTGGTTATTTTGCCCAGCCAGACTGCAGCAACCTGGAATGACTTTCTAATGTACATATATAAGTAGAGCACAGTGAATCTCAAATTGTGTATATCAACAAGACTGAGACCCTAATTATAGTAAGATATATCCATGTTGGTACAAATATGTCAAAATAGATTCTAATGTCATATATAACTATAAAGAACAAATAAAAATAAAACATGAAAAATTTACTATATATATATGTTTATTTATTTACTTATTTGCAAATTCCTAATGAAATTGGGGCTAGAAAATGAAAATTGATTGCTATATTCCTCTTAAAAGTAAATTTTGCATAATTTAAATTGGTGGGTAAATAGTAACCTATTATGTTTTGTTTAGCAATCATTTTATCATGAAAAATACTTTCATCATTATTATGAACATATTTGCCTAGACTTCCAGTACATTCCCTAATACAAACATAGATGAAGAAATACCAAGTAAAGACACCTTTAATTGGTATGGTATTAGTTGAGAAATTGAATGGAGAAAGTTTAATTCAGATAACTCAGATAGTAAGATGTTTTTGAAAAAAAAACACTGAGTATACCATTTTAAAATCCAAAAATATTACAGAAAATCTATAAAGATGATGCTTATACAATAAAGATTTCATTTTGCATCAAACTTCATTTTTGCAAGAATTAAAAGTTTATTAGGCTGGGCATGGTGTTGCTGGCCTGTAATCCCAGCAGCTCCAGAGCTTGAGGCTGGAGGATCCCGAGTTTAAAGCCAGCCTCAGCAAAAGCGAGGCACCAAGCAACTCAGTGAGACCCTGTCTCTAAATAAAATACAAAATAGGGCTGGGGATGTGGCTCAGTGGTCCAGACAAAAAAAAAAAAAAAGGTTCACTAGGTTATTGTCACTAGGTTATTGTAAACATAAACAAAGTTAGAAAACAAGTTTATGAAATTAGCACAAACCATGAAAAAGAGGTAGAAAAAAGAAATAGGAAGCAGAAACAACCTGGCCAACCCAACACCACACTAACCTCAGGTTATAAGTAATGCTAATTGCAAAATGAAAACCTGGACATCCTTTTCATTCACATCACTTACTCTGGAAGATCATTTCCTGGCCCTATGTACATCACATTTTTATCCTCTGGATAAAACAAGCACCAAAATTTGGTACAGCTTTTTGGCCTCTGTGTAGGAAAGGGTGAACATATATATGAGACAGCACAGATTGAAGATGGCATACTACAGAAAAATGAGAATGTCCAGAAATTATTTCCATAGTGATAATTATATTATAGTATGTTGACATACAAATAAAGATTTTGAAAAATCTTTAGACTTTAATTTCTCTTTATCAATAGGTTGGGGCTAACCATGGAAGTGAATATCAGATAAAGATGCTTAGGCCATTAGTTAAGTCACCTCATAAAAATAACATGGGGTTAACATTTACAATAGTGACTACATGATCTATCCTCACTTTGATTTCATTTCTAGGCTTGCAAGTAAGTAAAGATGACTTCTTTGTGATTTGAACACTTCATTCATTTCAACTCATTTCCAGAAATTTGATTTTTTATTTATGGTGTATTATGATGGAATAATAAATATATAAATACATAGCTGACTAACTCAGGATTGCTATGTAAGCTGTCTTAATTGTCTCTTTAGAGCTGGAAAATGTTGAGTATTATTTTCTGACCAAATTTTCAAAGGTTACACTTTCTTTCATCTGAAAGGCTTAGCTTACTGTGGTTCTCAATTTTTGTTTCTTAATCATCTACATGAATAAATGCTTATTGAATAGCACTGTTTAGAATTAATCTTATTTCAGTAATGTAAAGGATAAAATTATTTTGGAAACCTGAAATACATGAGGTAACACAATTGATTCATTACTCTTTTATTTGTATATTATCCCTCTATCTTTTGAAGCAAAAATGTTGTGTACATCAGAGAAATTTCAAACAGGCTTTTTATGCAATATGCTTGCTTTTAGTATGGGCATTCGCCTTTTCTGTGACCCAGGACAGATAACTTAACCTTGGCAGTACTTTAAAGTTTCTATAATCTGTTTTCCTAACAAATCTCTTGAGAAAAACATGTAGTAATAGTAAATGCTATTTGAGAGAGAAACGCAGTAATGATATTGCAAAGAAAAATCAGAAAAACTGGAGCCTGAACTTTATATATGTGGATATTTTTATGAGAGGAAAACAATAATAGAAAGACAGTTCTTTACAGTCAAAAAGATAGTTCTAAAATGCAGTAACAATAATCTCCACAATAAAATATACACATATATAATAGAATATATTCAAAACTGAGTAAATGTGGAATGATATGTTTTATAATTATCAGTATTTTGATCCAAGGTTTTCTGTGAAAACAGTTTTGACATGTAAGTATTATATTTAGGTGCCAATCATTAGATGGTCCATAAATAATAATTCTAAAAAAGATTAAAAGGACCTATATAAGGTTAAAATTCCATTTTCTTCTATTTATTTTTATGGGTGCAGTTTGGGGTTTTTTGCATTTATAAGTGAAATGTGAATTACAATAATCATCCTTAGCTTTTAACAATCTGTTTAGTTAACATAGTACTATATCACTAAAATATGAAGACTTTGTAACTCTATGGGTCTCTTAACTAACCCCCACCCTAAGTTCATGCTGTTTATCTTATGGGAGAAAATCTTTGTGACCACCACTACAGTTAGGACATTAATTTTCAGGATAGATAACACCCAAAAACCAAATAACCCAATCAATAAATTGACAATGAAACTGAATAGATATTTCTCAAAAGGAAATACATGAATGGTCAACAAATATATGACAAAAGGTTGAACACCTCTAGCAAATTAAAATCACACTAAGAAATGAGAATTATAGCTACACTGAGATTTCATCTCATACAGGTCAGAATGGCAGTTATCAAGAATATAAGCAATAATAAGTGTTGACAAGGATGTGAATAAAAAGGTACACTCATACATTGCTGGTGGCACTGCGAATTTGTGCAACCAATCTGGAAAGTAGTATGGAGATTCCTTAGAAAACTTGGACTGGAACCACCACTTGATACAGTTATCCCACTCCTTGGTCTATAACCCAAAGGACTTAAAATCAGCATACTATAGTATTGCAACCACATCAATGTTCATAGAAGCTCAATTCACAATAGCTAAACTGTGGAATTAAACTCGATGTGCTTCAAAGGATGAACGGATAAAGAAACTGTGGTATATATATACACAATGGAATATTACTCAGCATTAAAAGAAATAAAATGATGTCATTTGCAGGAAAATGGATGGAGTTGGAGAATAATATGCTAAGCGAAGTTAGCCAATCCCCCCAAAACAAAGGGCAATTGTTCTCTCTGATAAATGGATGCTGATCTATAATGAGAGGAGAGAATGGAAGAACTCTGATTGGGCAAAGGGGAAGAAAGAAAGGGGAGGAGGTATAAGAGCAGGAACAATGGTGGAATGAATATCATTACCCTAGGTACATGTATGACTGTACATGTGGTACAAGTCTACATGGTGTACAACCAGAGAAATGATAAGTTGTGCTCGATTTGTGTACTATGAATCAAAATGCATTCTGATATCATGTATAACTAATTAAACAAGTAAAAAATAAGATAAAATAAAACAATGTTAAAAAAAAGAGTAGAAGTAACAAATTTTGGCAAGGTTGTGGTGGAAAAGATACACTCAGTCCCATGCGGATAGGACTGAAAATTCCTGCAACTACTATGAAAAAGCAGTATGGGTATTCCTCAGAAAACTTGGAATGTAACCATGATTTGACACAGTTATCCCATTCCTCAGTTTCTATCCAAAGGAATAAAAATGAACATACTATAGCGAGACAACAACATAAATATTTATAGCAGCTCAGCAGTCAAGCTATGGAACCAATATAGGTGCCCTTCAACAGATGAATGGATAAAGAAGACATTGTATATATACACAATGGAATATTACTCAACCATTAAGAATGACTTTATGACATTTTCCCCTAAATGGATATATCTGGAGACTATCAGGCTAAGAGAATTAAGCCAGTCCCAAAAAGGCAAGGGTCAAAGTGAAACCTAACACACAATAAAGGTGGGGGGCAGATAGAAATTCAGTAGATTAGACAATGGGGAATGAAGGGAAGGGAAAATATGAAAAGGAAAGACAGAGGAATGAATCTGTCATAACTTTTCTATGTACATATAGAATATACCACAGTGAATCCCACCATCCTTGTATATACATAAGAATGGGGTGTTAATTAGAATAAGATATATTCCATGCTTGTATAATTATAACAAAATGGATTTCACTGTCATGAATAACTACAATGAATCAACAAAAACAATAAAAATTTTAATTTCAACTTTTTTTGGGGGGTAGCAGGAATTGAACGTAGGGGCACTTAAGTTCTGAACTATATCTCCAGGCCTTTTTCATAGTTAATTAAGAGGCAGAGTCTTAATAAGTTGCTCAGGGCCTCATTAAGTTGCTGAGGCTGGACTTGAACTTGAGATCTTCCTATCTCAGGCTACCAGGCCACTGTCATTACAGATATGTTCCATTGGCCCTGGCTGCTGGGGCCATAATTCATTTTTTTTAATTAATTTATTCATTTTAAATAGGTATATATGACAGCAGAATGTATTTTGATTCATTGTACACAACTTCAGGATAACTTTTAATTTCCCTGGTTTTGCAAGATGTAGTGTCAACGTGGATGTGTAGCTATACATCTACCTAGGCTAATGATATCTATCTTATTCCACCATCTTTTTTGCACCCATGAACCCTCGGCACCCTCCCTCCCCATGCCCAATTATAGTTCCTCCATTTTTCCCATACCCCCCCCCTTGGTTCAGCATACACTCATCAGAGAGAACATTCAGCCTTTGTTTTGTGGGGATTGGATTACTGCACTTAGCATGATATTCTCCAGCTCTATCCATTTACCTGCAAATACCTTAATTTTATTCTCTTGATACTGCATAATATTCCATTGTGTATATGTATCACACTTTCTTTATCCATTCATCTATTGAAGGACTCTAGGTTGATTCCAGAGTTTAGCTATTGTGAATTGTGCTGCTATAAATATTGATGTGGCTGCATTACTAAAGTATGCTGATTTTAAATCCTTTGGGTTTAGACCAAGGAGTGGGATAGCTGGGTCAAATGGTGGTTTCATTCCAAGTTTTCTGAAGAATCTCCATATTGCTTTCCAGATTGATTGCACCAATTTGCAGTGCCACCAGCAAAGTATGAGTGTACCTTTACCCCCACATCCCCACCAACATTTATTGTTGTCTGTACTCTTGATAACTGCCATTCTGACTGATGTGAGATGACATCTTAGTTTTGATTTGCATTACTCTAATTACCAGAGATGTTGAACATTTTTTCATACATTTGTTAATCAAATGTATAACTTCTGAGAAGTCTCTGTTCAGCTCCTTAGCCCATATATTGATTGGGTTATTTTCTCCCCAAATGTAGGCTTTCTGTTATCTTCATGATTTTTTTTTTCTGAGAAGAAGCTTTTAAATTTAAATTTATCCCATTATTAATTCTTGATTTTATTTCTTACACTTTAGGATTGTTGTTAAGGAAGTCTGGGCCTAATCTGACATAATGAATATTTGGGCCTAATTTTTCCTCTATTACACACAGGGTCTCTGGTCTAATTCCTAGGTAATTGATTCACTTGAGTTGAGCTTTGTGTATCATGAGAGATAGGGGTTTAGTTTCATTTTGCTGCATATGGATTTCAAGTTCTCCCAGCACCATTTGTTGAAGAGGCTATCTTTTCTCTAATGTATGTTTTTAGCAACTTTGTCTAGATGAGATCACTATACTTATGTGGGTTTGTCTCTGTCTTCTATTCTGTACCATTGGTCTACATGTCTATTTTGGTGCTAATACCATGTTGTTTTTGTTACTGTAGCTTTGTAGTATACTTTAAGGTCTGGTATTGCGATGCCTCCTGTTTCACTCTTCTTGTTAAGGATTGCTTTAGCTATTCTGGGTCTCATATTTTTCCAGATGAATTTCATGATTGCTTTTTCTATTTCTATATGAAATGAGGTTGGGATTTTAATTGGAATTGCATTGAATCTGTATAGCACTTTGTGTAGTATACCCATTTTGACAATATTAATTTTACTTATTCAAAAGCATGAGAGAATTTTCCATATTCTTAGGTCTTCTTCAATTTCTTTCTTTAGTGTTCTGTAGTTTTCATTGTAGAGGTCATTCACTGCTTTTGTTAAGTTGATTTTCAAGTATTTTTATTTTGAGGCTATTATGAATAAGATAGTTTTCCTAATTTCTATTTCAGAGAATTCATCACTGATGTACAGAAATGAATTTGATTTATGGGTATTGATTTTATATCCTGCTACATTGCTGAATTCATTAAATAATTCTCGAAGTTCTTTGGTGGAGTTTTTTGGATCCTCTAAGTATAGAATCATCTTGTCAGCAAATGATGATAGTTTAAGTTCTTCTTTTTCTATGTGTATCCCTTTAATTTTTTTTTTAAATCTGTCTAATTGCTCTGGCTACAATTTCAAGAACTATGTTGAATAGAAGTGGTGACAGAAGGCATCCAAGTCTTATTCTAGTTTTTAGAGGGAATTCTTCCAATTTTTCTCCATTTACAAGGATATTGGCCTTGTGTTTAACATAGAATGCTTTTACAATGTTGAGGTATGTTCCTACTGTCCGTAGTTTTTCTAGTGTTTTGAACATTAAGGAGTGCTGTATTTTGTCAAATGCTTTCTCTGTATCACTTGATATAATCATGTGGTTCTTATCTTCAAGTTTATTGATATGATGAATCATATTATTTGATTTCCATATGTTGAACCAAGCTTGCATTCCTAGAATAAACCATATTTGATCATGCTGCACTATTTTTTAAATATGTTTTTATATGTAATTTGCCAGAATTTTATTGAGAATTTTTGCATCAATTTTCATCAGGAATATTGTTCTAAAATTTTCTTTCCCTGATGTATCTCTTCTTGGTTTTGGTATCAGGATATTATTGGCTTTGAAGAATTAGTTTGAAAGGGTTCCTTCCTTTTCTATTTCATCAGATAATTTGAGGAGTATTGGTATTAATTCTCCTTTGTAGGTCTTATAGAACTCAGCTGTGAATCTGTCTGGCCCCTGGCTTTTCTTGGTTGGTAGGCTTTTGATGTTGCCTTCTAGTTCCTTGCTTGAAATTGATCAGTTTAAATTTTGTATGTCTTTTTGACTTACTTTGGGTTGATCATATGCCTCTAGAAATTTGTTGGTGTCTTTGAGGTTTTTATAATTTACTGGAGGATAAATTTTCAAAATAATTTCTAATTGTCTTCTGTATTTCATTAGTGTCTGTCATGATATTTTCTTTTTCTTCACAAATTTTAGTAATTTGAGTTTTCTCCCTCCTTCTTTTTGTTAGAGTGCTTAAGAGTTTGTCGATTTATTTTTTCAAAGAACCAGCTTTTTGTTTTGTCAATTTTTTGAATTGTTTCTTAGTTTGAATTTCATTGATTTCTGCCTTGATTTTAATTATTTCCTGTTTTCTACTGCTTTTGGTGTTGGTTTGTTCTTATTTTTGTAGGGCTTTGAGCTATAATTTTTTTTTTCTTCTTTTAATGAAAGAACTCCATGGAATAACTTTCTTCTTAGCACTGCCTTCATAGTGTCCCAAAGATTTTAGTAAGTTTTATCAGAATTCTCATTTACATCTAAGAATATTTTTATGCCCTCCCTGATGTCTTCTGTTATCCATGCGCCTTACAATAGCATATTGTTTAGTCTCCAGGTGTTGGAGTATCTTCTTTTTTTAATTTTGTCATTGATTTCTAATTTCATTCTATTATGGTCAGATAGAATGCAGGGTGGTATCTCTATTATTTGTGTGTGTGTGTGTGTGTGTGTGTGTGTGTGTTTGCTTACACTTGCTTTGTGGCATAACATATGGTCTATTTTGGAGAAGGATCCATGTGCTGATGGGAAGAAAGTATATTTGCTTCTTGATAGATGGAATATTCTATACATGTCTGTTAAGTCCAAATTATTGCTTGTATTATTGTGTTCTATAGTTTCTTTGTTTAGTTTTTGTTTGGAAGATCTATCCAGTGGTGAGAGAGACATATTAAAGTCACTAAGTATTATTGTGTTGTGGTCTATTTGGTTCTTGTATTTGAGAAGTGTTTGTTTGACATACACAGATGCCTGGTTGTTTGGGATGGATCTATATATATATATATATATATATATATATATATACACACACACACACATATATATATATATTTAAGTTTGAAGTTTGAAGTCCACTTTATCTGATTTGAGGATGGAAACCCCTGTGTGTTTATGTGGTCCATATGAGTGGTATGCTTTTCCCCACTCTTTTACCTTCAGTCTGTGGATGTGTTTTCCAGTGAGGTTTTCCTTTGGTTTGAATGTCTGTGCCTTCCTCTTGAAGGCCGCATACTGTTGCGTCTTTTTTTTTTTTTTTAAATCCAATCTGTCAATTTCTGTCTTTTAATTGATGAGTTTTAGGCCATTCACATTCAGGGTTATTATTGAAATATGATTTGTATTCCCATATATTTTGGTTTAATTTTTCTTTTTAACTTGAGTTGGTTTTTCCTTTGATTGGCCTTTCTATTAGTGTAGTTCCTCCTTTTGCTGATTTTTATTGTCATTTTTCATTTGCTCCACTTGGAATATTTTGCTCATAATACTCTGTAGTGTGGGCTTTATCAGTGTAAATTCATTTAACTTTTATTTATCATGAAAGGTTTTTATTTCTCCATCAAATATGAAGCTTAATTTTGCTGAATATAAAATTCTTGGTTGGTGTCTATTTTCTTTCAGGGATTGATATATATATCAATTTTTTTTTTTCCAGGATCTCCTGGCTTTGAGGGTGTGGGATGAAAAACCTACTGAGATCCAAATTGGTCTCTCCCTATATGTGATAGGATTCCTCTATCTTGTGGCCCTTAATATTCTGTCCTTATTCTGCATGCTAGGCATATTTATTATAATGTGACTTGGTGTAGATCTGTTGTAATTTTGTACATTTGGTGTCCTGTAACCCTCTTGTATTTTATTTTCTAATTCATTCTTTATGTTTGGGAATATTTCTGATATTATCTCATGGAAGAGATTGTGCATTCCTTTGGTTTGAATTTCTGAGCTTTCCTCTATGCCAATAACTCTTATATTTGTTCTTTTGATTCTATTCCATAGTTCTTGGATATTCTGCTCATGGTTTCTTATCATCTTCACTGTGTGGTCAAGTTTATTTTTCAGATTATATATTTGTCTTCATTATCTGAAGTTCTGTCTTCAAAATGATGTAATTTGATGCTTCTATTGATTTTTTAAATTTGGTTTATTGTTTCACTCATTTAAAGAATTTCTGATTTTTTTTTCCGAATTTCTCTTTCTTGAAGCAATCTTTTTGCTACATGTATTTGCTCCCTTATCTCTTTGTTGGTGTGATCAGTGGTTTCCTGTATTAGCTTTCCTATCTCTTTGTTGGAATGATCATTTTTTTTGTCTGTTTTTGCTCATTTTTAGGTCATTCTTTAATTCACGTATCATTTTAATTATGTACATCCTGAACTCCTTTTCTGACATTTCATCAACTGTGCTGTCCATGGCTTCTGTAATTAAATGTCCTTGTTTGTTTGAGGCACTTTTTCCCTTGTCTTTTCATGCTGTCTATGTGTCTTCCTTTCTTATAGTGCAGATCTGAGGTATTACAATTTCTACCCTATAATCTTGTAGTGACTGTGCAGACTTTCTGTACCTCACCCTGGTGTTGGCCTTCCAGACCCTGCTGGTGTCTTGAAATGGATGCTACTACAAGTATATGTGGTGGTGGCAATAGCAGAGTTAATGTTAGAAAGCAGTGGGGTGTTCCAAGATGAATGCAACCTCTTTCAGAAATGGGGCTGAATGAATGGTACTTACACTGGCTTCAGGATACCTTTTTGGACATGCACCTGCTTCTAGGCCCTGTCTGTTGTCACAAGGTGGAGGTTACTGCTTGAGGAGGAATATGGTGATAGGTGCAGTGTCCCTAGATGGAGGTGGGTTAGGCCTGGGCTCCTGAGTGGGGGGAGGGGGAGGCAGATATGAGCCTACCCTGGGCCTGGGCTCCAGTGCAGGTTACTAGAGGCAGTCCTGGGCCAGGGCCTATCATAATTCTTTTAATTTCAAATAAATAAAGAGAAAGTTTTTGTTTATTTCATCTTCAATATTTATCCAGATCATTCCACATCTGGTCGTCTTTATTACTTTCTACAGGTCTGATGTATTCCTGAAAAATATATATATAATATATATATATATATATATATAAAATATATATATAATATATATAATATTATATATATTTAATATATTATATATAATATATTAAATATATATTATATATAATATATATAATATATATATTATACATATATAATATATATAATATATTTTTTTAATGTAAAATGTCCATTAGTATATCATTGAGTAAAAACTTGTTAATATACTTCTCAAGTTGTTTTTTATTTTAAAATACATTTATTTCACCTAATGTTTGAAAAATATTTTTCAGGAGATAGTTTCTTGGACTATTATGGTTTGAACATGAGGTTCTCCCCACAGCTCCTGTGATAATTCAGGAATATTCAGAGGTGAAATAATTGGATTTTGAGGTCTCACTTAGTAAGTCCGTCTTATTTGATATGGACCAACTGGGTAATAACTGTAAGTAGGGGCCATGCCTGGAAGAAGTGTGTTGCCGCAGTCTGGCTGGGCAAAATAACCAAGGGGTGACAAGCAACTTGTGAAGGTTGAAACAGCGGGAGCCGGTTTATTGCAGGACAGCAGAGGTATATATACTTAACTAATTACACACAGCTTAACTTAATTCACATAAACTAGATACAGCAGTCAACCAATAAGGAATCCTCATCATCTTAATAATTATACACAGCTTAACTTAATTGACATAATCTAGACACAGCAGTCAGTCATTAAGGAATCTCCATAATCTTAATGGCTTGATGGCATCAAACCACTCCTCCTGGCAATGTGCCAGGCGCCATCTTGACTTGTCTGTGGCCCTCAACAGTGGGTAACTGGGGTTATATTCTAGAAGAGTTCATCTTAACTGTGGCAAGTTCCTCTTTCTCTCTCCCTCTCTCTCTCTCTTTCTCTCTCTCTGCTTTCTGACAACCATGAGGAGCAGTATCCATCATGCCTTTTTCAATAATGATCTGCTTTACCTTGTTTCCAGAACAATGGAGTAAGCTGACTGTGAACTCCACATTTGAAACTGTGAGTCAACTTCTTCAAAGTTATTCTTGTTTGGCATTTTGGTCTCAATAACACACACACACACACACACACACACACACAAACACAAAAAACAAAACAACAAACCCCAACCCTGACTAACACTTAGATATCAAGTGTTTTCTCTCAGTATTTTAAAGACAGATGTCCACTGTGTATTGTCTCCATGGTTGCTTAAGTTTTTGTTCCCTATATAGATTATGGTATTTTTGTTTCTCTAATTTTGACATTTTCTTTTCATTTTTGTTTTCAGTTAAAATTATTATAATTTTATACTGGGTACAATTTATTTTCACTCATACTGATTTGGGTTTGCTGATAGCCTTGATTCTGAACATTTGTATTCTGTCCCAAGTTCTAGGAAGATTTTGACCACTCAAATATTTCTCCTGTCTCATTACTTCTCTCCTCTTCTCTGGGATTTCAATTACAATTATGACAGGTCTGTTTGTGTTGTCCAAAGATCCCTGAGGTTCTTCTTATTTCCATTAATTTTTTTTCTCTCTCTCCCTTTCTTCTTCAAATTATATCATTTTAGTTCTTTCATTTTCAAGTTTTCTGGCCTTATTCTGTTATGGCCATTTCAAATAAAACTATTTAGTGAATGTTTTAATTCCATATGTTTTATTTTAATCTTAGATATTTTCATTTTGTATAGTTTCTCTTTATCTACAGATCTTTTCTAACTTTCAACCATTAGTGTTTTGTTACTAGACACACTAATGATGCTTACCTTAAAATTCTTACTTAATTTTAAAAGAAGACCATCTAGGTTTATTTCTTAAAATGATTTATAATATTTCCCTTTTATTGTGATATTTTGTAATTTTTGGATCTTAACACTATTTCCTCTGAAAAATTATTTATTTTATTATTAAGCCAGGGATCAACAGGACTATAATCAAACTCCAAACATTATTTTGGGGCAGTAGCTGAAACCTTTGCTTAAATAGTTTCAAAATTATTTGTTTCAAAACTATTTCAAAATTATCTTTGCTGGTTTGCATGTGTGATGAAGTGTTCAGACAGGGATTTTCTGAGAATAGCCTCTAAAACAGAAATGGCAAGAATTAGTAAATATGACATAATTTTGAAAAAGCAGAATGAGCTATTTTGTAGGGAGAAGAAAAGTTTACATATATTTACACAGTAAGAAAATTCATGCTTTTATAAAAATTTATAAATAGCCAAAAGACCAAAACATGATTCTATCTGCAAAATTTAATCATGACTAGTTGTAATTTCCATGCTTTGCTATCCTTCATGCCATTTACCTTAAATACTCAGTCTTTCATCCTAACAGAAGAAATTGGATGTCTTTATAAAGAAACTATTCCCAGTGTTGAGCAAACAGAATTATAGCAATTTCTCCTAGGTTTTTGTGTAATATTGTGCAGCAAATTATTTTCAAACATGTGGTTCTTGCTGGAAACTGTGACACAAAGCAGTCTTACCCCCACCATGCCCTCTGTACCATTGAACTTCAGAAGTAGCTCACCTACTGACCCTGAAGCTTGAGAGGGAACATAATCAGTACTTTAAATTGTTAGTGCTCAACTGCAAAATGCCATGGCCATAGTATTTTGCAAGGAAATGGTGCATGGCTTTTGAACACTGAAAAAAAAAATACTGTTTGGTTTTCCTCCAGTTCTGCTGCGAAACAGTGATTTATTATCATTTTCATAATCAAATTTGAAGAAGCTTGAATTCCGCTGCTTAAAACTTTTTCTTGTGTGCTTTCAAGATTTTGGAATTTCACTTAAGTCAGATTGTTTGAACAAAGTTGGCTTTTCTAAAGCAATTTTCACTTTTCTCTTAGCAGACATTCTTTTTTTGTCTGATCATGTTTTTCCAAAAAAGAGGCATTTCTTCTTATTACATAATATCTTCCCCACATGTGAATGTGAACGTGTACCTCCTCAGATAATTAATGTGGAGTACATATGTCATAATACATTGATCACTGGCCCTATGGCTACAGCTATTGAGTTCAAAAGTTCTTATTAAAACTAGAAATTTCCATTGTCCTATGCCCACCCATTTTGTCTATGGTATATTTGATTCTACAAAGTTTGTCACAATCTCCTTTTAATTCTTATAATATTTCATTGTGTTCTTGTCATCTGTAGGTGGAAATTAATACCTAATGATTTCCTTCAATTAGCAATCACTTGTAATATATCTAGACAAATCATTTAAATTTTAAAAGATTTGCTTTATTTTGGTCCTCTTGTTTTCACACTATAATCTCTCCCCATTTTTGTTTTCACTTGACTACTTTTAACAGATTTCAGTAGAGAAAATGGGCCAATCCAAGCTTGAATTTCCTTATGTTACTATCTTGTTTAACATCTTACCAATTCATAAATTTAACCACAAAAGTTCATAAAAGACACATATCACCTTTAACTTTGGATTTTTGAAAATTTATATCTGAGACATAGTTATTTTTTGAATGATGAACTTAATATCTCCTCAAGGTTGATGATGCCCTCCATAGTTGGGATGAGGGAGCCTGACTCCTACTTTGCAATGCTGTTGGGGGAGGAAGCACAAAAGAATGTTTCTCAGTGGGAACTAAGCATGGAGGTGAAAAGATCCAGGAAATGAATTGTAGATTCCAGGGGTGAGAAACAAACAGCAAAAGGAGATAAGGCCAAGGGAGGCAGGAGGGCCAGCATGGGATAGGGCTAGAGTTTTGTTCAGCTTTGGGAGGAACCTAGAGTTTTGTCTTTTAGGATTTCTGTTGACTAGACACCATGGATTGATTGTGAACTAAAGAGTACTAGACAGGTTAGACTAGGATTTTGAAATGTGTTTGTAGATGCCTAGTGAATTCAGATGGAGGAAAGAGACCAGAAAGCAGGTAGATGATTAGCTAACAAAAGATGTGGTTTGTCTCTTCAGTCCTCAGGCGCTCTGGGAAAAATGAAAATAGAGGTGCTGGGGTTACTACAGAACCAACCAGTCCCCATCCATGAAGAGGTAGGGTACAGAGAACCTCCAGGACTCAGACTAAAGATTTCAAACTTACCATTCTATTAGATCTACATCAAAATAAGCATTTTCGTGTTTCCATTAGTTTGTTTCATAGCAATTGACTTTTGTATTGAATACTTCACAAAATGTTGTATTGAATACTTCACAAAATGTTATATTGAAGACATATTTTTAACATATGATTTGGTATTGATACTTCAAGAACCTTCCATCATATATATATATATATATATATATATATATATATATATATATATTATTCCTACAATCTTTTTGCTATTTTGTAAAATAGGTCCTCTTCATTTTGTAGGGCCCTGACATACATGAATTTTGTTATGCTCGAATTCGGGATCCCCAAAAGACCACCAGAGACCAAGATAGATGTAAACAGCAAAGAGGTGTTTATTGCGAGCTAGCTCAGTCCTCCGCACACAGCAACTGGTGACGCTGAGAGGCCCTGAGCCCAGGGTTTGCAGCAGTTTTATACATTCTTTGGAGAAGGCAGGGACCCCCACATACATCATAGCATCTCTTAGCAAATCATCACACACCACGGGAAAATCAAATAACAACTCTAAAACATGACTAGCACATTCACTGGCAGGAACAAGTTGGGTAAGGGTGATTGGTCAGTACAAAAGGGGTATTCATTTGAACTGATTGGTTTAGGCCACGAGGGGTGTACTGTGCTGAACTACATGGTTTCACAACATGTTATCAACCACCATAAACTACTGGGAGGGTCATCTGGTATCCCAGGTATTTCCCTGTCTCATGCTGATTGGTGGCTGCTAGGGGGTTACTATGGATCCCCACCTAGCCTGACTGAGTCAGGGACACCTGGCGCAGCAGATCTTGCCTGTTATTTGCAGATAAACAACTTAGCAGGGTGAGAATGTGCCTATGAGTGCTCTGTGGGTCTTTCTAAGGACAAAGGCCATGTCCCTTCCTTGGACAGGCTTTGCTCTGAGGTAGAGGCTGGTTTTTCAATTTCAGTCACCTGAATTTAGTGAAACACACCATTTTTTTAATAACAAGTTTCAAATGATAGTGACCTGCATATATCAACTGTGAGCAATTGTATAAAGTTTGCTGCTACCTCTTCAGCCCACACATCAGTACAAAAATAACATACGATCAGTGACCAATCACATCACTTCTTTTAAAGTCTGCCATATAGGTCACATGCATTTCTTATTCAGTTCACATGCAAACAGAAAAATCTTCAATTGTGCTGTTACACATAATTGAAAGAAATATTATTTTAATGAAATATTTCAGAAATGTGATAACAAAGCAAAAATTAAAAAACAATGCTGTTACATTGTCTCCCAAAGAAAAGCCCAAGTGAAATTTCACCAGCAACAATTAATAACAGAAAGAGAGAATAGCTAGTGAAGATGAAGATGCAGCAAAGGAACAAAAAGTGATGACAATGGAAATGAAATTGGGAATGGGTAAAAGATGCCTGACTGTAAGGTCCTTGCTTAGCATATGGACAGCCATCTTTTTTTTTTTTTTTTTTAATTTCCTAGCTTGCTTTTCTTTTTTTTTTTGTAATCAATTTTTTATTTATATATGACAGCAGAATGCATTACAATTCTTATTACACATATAGAGCACAATTTTTCATTTCTCTGGTTGTATAAAAGTATATTCACACCAATTTGTGTCTTCATACATGTACTTTGGGTAAGAATGTCCATCACATTCCACCATCATTTCTAATGCCATGCCCCCTCTCTTCCCTTCCCACCCCATTTTCTCTGAAATAAGGAGGCTGATTCATAGTGACATAGGGAGGGAGAGCATCAGAGAAATAGATGAATTCTAGACTGGACAGCTATCTTAAGTGACAGCTGCCATCTGAAGAAAAAGTTTCGCTTTCCCACTCAAAGGCCTTTCTGAGAAAGGCTCACCACTCCCTCATACCACCCCCACCCTTAACGCCTCTCTCTTGTCAATGGAGAGATGCCTTTATTTGGTCAGCTCTGGCAAATAAACTCTCCTGTCTATCTCTGTCTGGTCTCTGTCTTTCATTTCTTGCTCGCCTGTCTCCCCAGTTCTTTGATTTCCTTTCACTGACCATGGAAATGTCGATGCTGCCCTCATCAGAGAGCCTCTGGAGTAGCAGCCAGAGAAATTCAGTGTAGGCAAGTTTACCAACATAAATGAAGAAATAGGTTTTGATGGACTATTCCAGATGAAGTGATACTTGAAAATAAATGTCACATTAGAGGAACTCCAGGAGGTGTTCTGCAATTTTGGAAGAACAAATGATAAATGCTGAAAACTGACCCAAACTTAGAAAGAAGAAAGCCAATTCACCAGGCATAGAAAGACCCTTGTTCTATATCATAAGTTATCAAAAGAGAAGGCAAGTAATGCTCAATCTACAACTTCAGTTCTTCTTACAAAAGAGTATGACTTTGCCAGCATTTCAAATGCTGCTCATCTATTTATTTCAATGAAATATTTCAGAAATGTGATAACACAGCAAAAATAAAAAAGACAGTATTTCATTTCTATATGCTATTTTTTATTATAGTGTCCACAATTTTTGCAATATGTAATAAAATTGCTTCTCTTTTTATCCTTTAGACGGACAGACCCCACTTCTTCTCACTTTTATTTATAATATATCAAATTATCAAATAGGATATTCTCTTCTCTCCCTTGCTCTGTGTATGTGTGTGTGTGTATGTGTGTGTTTGTGTGTGTGTGTGTGTGCACATGTCAGTATATATGCTGATAGATATAGAGATATTAGATATAGGTAGATACATTTCTTTTTTTCAGATACATGGTTTATAAATATTTTCCTCCCTTATGTAACTTGCTTTTTTATGAGAGAGAAAAAGAGAGAGAGGGAGAAACAGAGAGGAGTAGACAAAAATAACACTTTCTGAGTTTTCTACACTAGAATCCCTCCTAATTCAATAGTTTCCTACACAGTTCCACACCCATAACATGAATTTCGATTTCTATTGTAGCATGTTCTACAAGAGTAAGTCATATACTAAGTATATTCGGAGTTTCTTAAGGTCCTGTTCCTCTCATTCATCTGATTCCCTGGTACAGAGCATAGTAAGGAATATTTTCTGATAATAATTCTTCTTTTTAATTAAAACATACTTTGGGATATTTTTACATTTTACAGAAAAATTTACATCATACTTTGTACATAGAGTATGGCTGAGTCAAATGTTTATTGAAATGCAACTTTTTTTTGCTGCTACTTTTATTAATTCTTTATCTAATGTTGTGAGTAATAGAAACAGGAGTGGCTTACGTATGCATCTATGCTTTCTGGGAAAAATCCAGGAATATTAGATTAGAAACTATTGACTAATTTAATGGATATATATGCAAATTATTTGTTATGGACTGTATGTGAGATATTCTCCAAAAGCAAGTGTGAGACAATGCCAGAGGGTTCAGAAGGGAAAGGATTAGGTTGTGAGAGCCTTAAACTAATCAGCAAATTAATCCTTGATGGGATTAACTGGATGTTAGCTGGAGGCGGGAGGGGTGGGACTGGAAGAGGTAAGGCATTGGGGGTCTGGCTTTGGAGTATATATTCGTATCTGGGCAGTGGAGTTGTTCTGTTTCCTTTCTGATCACCATGATCTTATTCCCTCTGCCATATTCTTCTGCTATGATGGAGCTCCCTGTATATGGACTGAGACCTATGGTACTTGAAGCCCTTAAGTAAACTTTTCCTCCTCTACAGTTGTTCTGGTTGGGTCTTTTAGTCACAGCAGTGAAAAAGGTGATTAAAACATTAGTGAATTAGTAATTTCATACCTATGTATAACTTATGAAATCATTTTGCTTCATATTATTCACATAGCATGTTGGATATCCTGTGGCATATAAGTCAAATTTATCCAGATATCTGAAAATGTTTTACACATGCAAAAATCACCTCTTTCTTACAAAATATCATTTTCTAGAAATTTATTCAAAGTTTTTTTTCTTTTTTAGAGTAATTTATGACAAAAATACACATGTAAGTATTAAATAATATGAATTTTTCTGAAATTGAAACAATAACTAAACTTCAAAGTGAAACAGAAAAAAATTTTTTTGAAAAGGTAAAAAGTAAGTGAACACTTTATTGATGAGTGAGATTCTGCAGTGAACTCCCATTACATTACAGAAGACTTGGTTTGAAATAAAATGTATTCAACATTGAGCTCAAAATTGAAAATAACTTTTCAATTTTATAAACTGACTGCCTCAAGCAAGTCACACTAAGTTTATGAAATATATATTTCATTATTCCCTGACATTTTAAGTACATGGCAAACATCACTCATGGTGCTCAGATATGTACAGTTTTCTATTCAGAAATTTTTGAGAAGTGTTTTAGACAATAAAAAAATTAGTACAGTTAAAATAATACAATTTTTCCAATAACTTACTTATATTCATTTCCTATGGTTTTTGTAACAAATTGCTGCAGCTCACTGGGTGTTGTGATTGCATTTAGAGTTCATCAAGACAATAATCCAGGATAATCTTCCTATCTCAAGATTCTTAATGTAATTAAAATATGAAAACTCAATTTTAAAAAAAATATATCATATGAGATAACATTTGCTTATTCCAAGGATCAGGAAATGACTCTCTTTGGGAGGAAGTGTCATTATTCTACCTTCCACAATGCTAAATAGCAGTTAATGAATTTCTCCATTCTTAATCAATATGAAAAAAGAGATTTCTTTGGTACCCTGTGAAATGGTAGATGTGTTAGACTACTATTAAAGAATTGTAAGTGAATGAGATTTATTAAGACCTAGAGATAGCCTAGTACATGGAATTTTTCATTCTGATTAGACAAATATCTAAAAAAAAGTCTTTATCGGAAGCCTATTCTCTCTATAATCTTCACTGTCATTGAGTGAAATGACTTGGCTTAATCTTAATTGCACAATTCTTTGTGAGTGTGTAAAAGCAAAAGTGTTACTTTCAAATGGCAATAGTCACATTTTTAATATATATACACTTTGGTTTCATGCTTTTGAAATAGTAATGCATACTATTACAAAATAATGATGCATTTCTTCTTAACATAGGAAATGGAATAATTTCTTCAATCCAGAGTCAAATGCTTCTCATGTTGATAGCTTTCCCACTTCATCTTTTATTATTCTAAGATTTTCATCTAACCCAGAGTGGGTTAATAGTCAAACATGGTAGGCGGGAGCTCTACTCATGAGCTACAGTCCCAGCCACTAAAGATGCTCTTGTCTAAGTTCTGTCAGGAGGGAAAAGAAAACCCACTGTTTAGAAAGTCACACAACTTCCCTCTCTAGTTCATGCTGCCTCAAGTGTGAGAACCTCTGTATCTATTATACCCAAA
Organism: Marmota marmota marmota; assembly: GCF_001458135.2. Taxonomy (NCBI): domain Eukaryota; kingdom Metazoa; phylum Chordata; class Mammalia; order Rodentia; family Sciuridae; genus Marmota; species Marmota marmota. The sequence continues at coordinate 4,589,729 of NW_025999943.1, forward strand.
TCTGAAATGTGTCAGGTAAATTTCTTCTGAGAATAAACTAATCTCCAAGGACAGTGGTTACCTGAACTTTCAGGCTAGAAGAAGGGAATCTGGGGATAAAAATCTTTCATATACATTCAATCAGTGTTCCCAATTTTTATCTTTTACACAATTGCCCTTTTCCATGGTGCTTGGTGATTCCAACTCTTGATCTTTTAAGAAGTTCAAAGGAGAGGTCATTTTTTTCTCATAACTATTTTTCAGTGGAACACTTAATTTGCAGTTGATTTCTGCTAAACTAGTTGTTTCCCCTCCATCTCTATATTCATCTTCAAAAATGTATTACATGGTGTGGGAAAATATTAACAGACTTTTTATCCATTTCATCTTGAGAATTTAAAAAAGTTTTATTTCACTTTAATTTTTAAAAATTCAATTAGCTTTTGTTTCCAGATGAATAGGGCCACTCAGAAACATTTAACCAGAAATTAGCTAGCACTATTTTTTTCATAATTGCAATTTTTTTTATTCTGAATTGTGTCTCCGTGAATTATTCAGCTATTGGGAAGAAGGAGGGACTATTACTTTCAACTCATGTAAAGCCAAGAGGAGTATAGTGTAAAGATAAGGAAATTTCAAGAAATTTGAACACATCAAATAGAGCTGACCTTCAATGGAACTACAAAACATTGCATTAGCTCAGTAGCTTGAAGCCATGAGGATTATGGACATTTATATTACTGTTGGATTTAGTCAATCATAAGCAGCAGCATCATATTGTTTGAGACATACTGTATTTGCATGTGTACATGTATATTAATGATGGAGAAACAAGGGCTTTTGGACACACCCAAATTTAAACCTATTGCCTTATTCATATAGCTGTTTTAAGAAATTGAAAGAACAATACACTAGCAATTATGTCCTCAGTTTACCTATGTAGTCACCATTATTGTGACAGTCTTTTGACTATTAATTATAAGAAGAGTATGTCAATTTATTGTCTTATTTTCAATTAATGAATTCTATTTTTTACATGGTTTTACAACATTGTGTTAGTGAAAAATATTCCTTGAAATTATTTTTAAGGTCAAATCTTTTACCAATTTGATATAGTCTAACATCAATTTATAGCATGTATTTAATATTTATAGGAATAAAATTTGTCTCAGACTATCTATTAATAATATTTCTATGATGAGTTTTGAACAACACCTCTGATTAATGCCTGGTTCTTTATTTCTTTAACTATTTTTTAAATTTTTATTATTACAATTTATTTGGTGTGACTGAATGTAGAGCGAAATATCTCTTTTACAGTTGTGTTTAAAGGAACACTTCTTCAGAATAGTAGTAAGCTTCAGGAAAAAGAAATTGTTATAAAAAATTAGTTTTATATTTCATCTTATTTTTGTATTCCAAAACATGTTAAGTACTGTCTGTTCTGGGAACTCCTGCAAGAAACTAATCAGAATCTACTTAGACTTCTATTAGCTGAATGTACCAGAACATGATCAGAGTATTACCCACTTGTGTATTTTCTTGTTTTCCTCCTCCACCTCTTTCTTCTTTTGTTATTTTTCTTTAATACATATCACCATTATAAAACTATCTTCTATATTTTTTTCAGTTGAGGACAGCCAATTAGAGAAATGTCATCTTTTATTAAGTGTATTGAATATTTTAAAAGCTCTTCATTAAATGATTTTTCCTTACCCTTGGCTTTATATGGCATCACTCTGCCAAATAAATGTACCTGAAAAATCCTATTCTGTCAGCATATGTTTTGGTTTCAAAGCCAGCATTTTTTATGCTATTAAAAATAAACACTTTTATAACTTTTGTTCTTAATCTTATATTTAGTGCATTAATGCTTTTTACAGCCTTTAGTTGTCAAAATTTAGCTTCTCTACTAATTAACATATAATTCAAAAACAGATATATTATAAACAAGTTCCACTAAAGGAAATAAACAAACATAGGAGAAATTTATTTTTAAGTGCAAAACATAATAAAAATACAAATAGTAATATTTACTTTTTTCTCTTAGGAAATCAAGGGAATTCTAGTCTTTCAAAAAAGAAAGCCATTCCTACAATGTTGTAGATATGTATTTCCATTGGCCACATTATGCAATGAAATGAATTTATTTTCATTTTTCCTGTGCCATGAAAAAGTGGTCAACAAACCATGGATCTATATTTGAATAATTTTATTTATGGGATCTTCCAGTTTGATAAAGAGTATGATGTTTTATTCAATTCTATCTCAAGTTTATTTACAAAACTATATAAAAAAATCTGTGTTGTGATTGGAATGCACAATTATGTGTTGCCTTTTAGATTTTTAATCATCTAACAATTTGTTTTGCAGATACACAAAAGACTTAAATGTCATGTTTTTTTTTAAAGATTTATAAGCTATTAAATTACTACACTGTTTTACAATAGTCATTTGATTAAGTTAGTGAATCAATAAAACATGTTAATATGAGGTTGACGTTTGACATGATTCATTTTAGCCTTAATTATTTTGTTTTATCCTATCAACGTGATGCACATTTTTCATCTTTGAAATGAGTCAAGAATCATGAAGTCACTGCTTATCAGCACATTGCATGTAAATCATTTTAATTACTTGTTAACAAATGTATTACTGGGGAAAACAAAGGATCACATGTAAGACATTGTATAATTCGAACATTGATATTGTCATTAGGAAAACCTGGATGCATATATAACTAATGTATTTACAAAGAAAAATCCAATATAATATAAGACATACAAGATACTATTTTTAAATATTTATTTTTTAGTTTTAAGTGGACACAATATCTTCATTTTTATTCTTATGTGGTGTTGAGGATCGAACCCAGTGCCCCACACATGCCAGGCAAGCGCCACTACCGCTTGAGGCACATGCCCAGCCCAAGATACTATTTTTATGCTATGTAATTGACATGTTTTATTTGACATATTAACGTTAACTGGTTAAGTAATGATTGCAATCATATCTCAATTTTCCAGCTAAGTATAATACTTTATTAATACTTAAATTATATGTGTATATACTTAAAAGGGAAAGGGAGGAGGACAGAAGATGAGAGAATAAGATTTTTATTACTATTGGATATTACACTGAATGTTCTTATTTTATTCTAAATACTGGAAAGCCACATGAATTTATGAGAGTTGGGGTTTTGAAATTTAAGATGATTTTTATAAACTGACAAGAAACTATTCAAATTAGGAAATCAAAGGAATTCTAACTATGCCATATTTTTTTATTTGAATGATGATAAGGAATCCATGAAAAAAGTTGCTATGGGATGGCGAGTGGGGGAATGCAAGTTTGGGGATATGCTCCTGAGAAGTAAGGTCATTATTTGTAGTTCCAGGAACAAGAACAATTCTGAAAATAGTGCAGTTAGATATTATTGATTTTCATGAAATAATCTGTTTCAAATGTTCACAGAAAATAGCATTAGGGAGAATGAATGGGTGCTTGTAAATAGGGTATTCCCCATTTCATATCATTATGAATAAACCTCACCCAAACAAGCAAATGCAATGGTAACACTGAATAGTGTTTCTTTTGGCTATTGATTTGTCATAAAGAATATAATTTATTAAATTAACAATAGAAAATAAAAGAATTAAAGGAAAACTGAATTAAAAGGCATAAACCAAAGATATACAAAAAATTTATGGAAGCATAAAATAAACTGTAGAACTCTAGAATAATTATTTTCAAATTTGAATGATGAATTAGATATGAAATATAATTTCCCCAAAAGAGTTAATAGTATATGTAATACTTGTTGGGAGGAGGGGTTCTCAAGGATTGAATTCAGGAGCACTCAAACACTGAGCCACATCTCCAGCTTTATTTTGTATTTTATTTAGAGACAGGGTCTCACTGAGTTGTTTACCACTTCACTTTTGCTGAGCCTGGCTTTGAACTCGTAATCCTCCTGCCTCAGCCTCCAGAGCCACTGGGATTACAGGTGTGCACACTAGTGCCAGAAGTATATGTAAATTTTGATATCTAAAATAATTCTTTAGAAGCAGTCAGGAAGAAATGTTCAAAAATTCTTAAACATTAACATTATGGAGTACTTACAAGGTTTAAAATCCAATTATTTAGTGCCATGTTTTCAGAAAAGAAGGCACTAAAAAGTGATTGTAAAATAAAAATTTAAATAAAATAGTTCCTACCATTGGGGAATTAAAAGTAGTTATATTTCTTTATCACTTTAAGGTAAGATGAAATCAAGACTTCTTTGCTATCACTAAAATGCAGAACACATAATGGAACTGTTAGTTTTAAGATTGTTATATTAAAAAAAAAAAGGAAGATACATTTTGGTTAACAATAGTTTTGCTTCCATTCATTTTGGAGTTTGTTGTTGTTGTTGTTGTTCTTGACTTATTCTAACATGGTAAACAACTATAAAACTGGACAAAACATGTGAGCAAATCTCTTTAGGCCTAGGAAAGCAGGTAATAGAAAACTGAGATTTGATTTAAAAAAAAATACAAAGCAGGTGAGCCCAACCTTCAATGTGCCTAACAACATTAATGGAAGGGCTGGGGGTGTAGTTCAGTGGTAGATAATAAAGTATGGGTTTGATTTATAGAATGGGGCAGGGGTGTCAACATTAAAGTACTTTTAAGACTGTGGCCTAAAAATGTGAGTCAGAAAGAGAAATAGTCATTCTAGGCTGAAAGTATTAAGCTGTTTCAAGTTTGGCCCCTGAAATTTTTACCAGGATTTCTTCATCTTTGACCAAGACTTGGTCTGGTCAACGAAGGAGAAGTTTAAGTCCCTGAAGAGTGCAACCATCGTGGAGCTGAAAGTAAAAGGGAGACACCAGTGGTTTTGCTCCTTGGATATAGTGAAGTTCTGTCCACTCCAAATGAAAACACAGGATTTCAGGATTTCAGTTGTTTCTCCAAAAATTCTGTTTTCATAGTAAGAGGCCTGTCCTAAGATAAGAAAATGGCCTAATACTAAGAGAGCAATTTCAATAGACTCAGTTTCTTCCCTTAGGGTTTAGCAAGAAGAGAACCCATTTTCTTATTTTTCTTGGCACATAAATAATCTTCTGTTCAGTTCAATAGATTATACTTTTTCTACAACAGATAGTAAAAATGTGAATAGCATCCCATGGAATGTACTTTAACTGAGGGCACAATTATTTTTCTCTGTTTCAAAAACTCTCAATCAAAATTCTTAAGTTAAAAATTGTTCAAAAATGTATGTTATTAAGCCCCAGTAAAGCCTTGAAAAAGTTCAGTTTCATGGATTTAGATATGACAATAGACTGCCAGACTTAACAGCATAATTGTACCAGTAGAATATATTTTGATTTCTGCCTTTCTTTACAATATGATAATGTTCAATATGACAATGTTATTTGGGTTTATTTACTTAATCAGTAGTGTATTATTCTGAATTATAATGAGTTCTTAAGCATTACATGAAAATGAGAAATCCAACCCTTTAAGCAGAACTTAGCAATTACTATGATCAAGGTCTTTGGGAGTAAGAAATATAAAAAACCTGGTGATATAACTAGGGATTGAACATAAGCTACTGGATATTGGAAATTTAAGTAGTTATCATTCAACTGCTAGCCACACACTAAAATTTGAATTTAATATTCACCATCATTAAATTGTCATAAGTCTATTACTCTGAAATTAATCTAAAAGAATTACTAAGCTTTTTAAAATTATGTATTTTCCTTATATACTTTAGAATAGACAGTAATTAAAATTAGTGATTATATTTAAAAGAAATACTAATCTAAAAGGGTAAAGTAAGAAATCTATACAAATGTGTACAGAAGAATGATGACAAGGTTTCTAGACAAAAAAAAATGATGTCTATACAACAATGAACACACACACACACACACACACACACACACCTTTTCCTTCTCCTCAATGCCTCTTTTAATCTAAGGGTTTACATATTTTCATCTTGGTTGGTTTTTACAGACCTCTCCAATCATTTTCTGACTTTTTTCATTGTAGAATCATTCTTTTTTATTTACCTCTGACTTTATTGATTCAAATTTTTCAAGTCCCTAACATTTCCCAGACTCCACTTCATTGCTTCATGATGATGGATCTGATACAGGTGGTAGGAACCAGGTGTGCCCTTGATAACTAGATATGAGTATCTATGAAGATTCTAATGTTTGAGTAGACATTAGGTGTGGCTGTGTTCTGGCAAATACTTTGGATCCTCCAATTTGAATTTAATGTATAACTTTTTACTTTGAAAAAAGTATGATTCATCTTTTGATGTTTTTCAACCATTTAAAATTGTAAAAAATATTCTTAGATCAGGGGATGTACAAAAGCAGGCAGCAGGCAGGATTTGGCAACAGTGGAGGCCATAGTTTGCCAATCCTTGTTGTAGACAGGCTCCAAACTTATATTTAGAGAATCAAGAAAGGCTTTCCAATTTAAGCAATACTAAACTAAGATTTGGAGGTTACGAGAAAATTGTAGTTTCTAATACAGAATGGCAACAAATTAACTGTAATTTAATGATATTAAATTAAAAGACTACACAGTCAAGAAAATCAGGTAAGGACACAGGAAGTGATCTGCTTTACAATGAGGGATCAATCATTTAGAATCCACAACAAAAGTGGCTATAAAATTTTTGAGAGACTAAAATGTATTTGTTAAGTTTGGATTGCAGATTATGAAACAGGAAACTATGTGTTACTGGTAGACTCTTTTCCATATCTTGAAGAGTAGCAGTTTCCCCCTTTGCAAAACTGGGTAGTTATACCCATATTCTAATATTGTAGAGAACCTAAATGAAATAATTGAAATGGAACAGCTGAATAGGTAAAAAATTTTATTTTATTTTTTATTTATTATCCTTTTTCCCCAGATTTTTCCTACCTCCATATTTTGGTTTCATAAAACTGAAGGTTTATATTGATAAAAACATTTTCAAAGCAAAGATATTACTTTATCAAATTAGTTTGATCTCACTATGAAGTTTATTTTACAATGTTTGTATATATATGAATGTTAAAGAATGTTGTAATAGTCAAGATAGGTTGACTAAAAACTTTGTTCCTTGTTTATTTTGTGTTTGAGGTCTACAAGAATGGGCAGAGAATAAATAATGTTTTCCTACTATACTGATTTTCAAAAATTAATTTATACTTTTATTTTTCCATTCATTTACTCAGCAAATATGTAGAAAGGACACATTTACATTCAGCATTTGTTCCTACAACTGCAAAAGATAGAAGGCCCTCTTTTTATTTGTATACAAATCCAAAGAATAATTAGCCACCTCAGCAGGAAAATAACAATTCTTCACTGCCCTTCAAATAACCCTGAATGAATTATTTATTCCTTCATAAAATAGATGGTCAATTGAACACATCTCCTCCCCCTTCCTACTCTGTTGTGGATGAAGTGCTGAGCACAGAGTCCACTGAGCTATCAGCTATTATCAGGGTACTATTTTCTTCTTTTATGTTATTTTTGACCTCTATGTTGGTCACAATATGCAGGATGCTCCCATTAAGGTCAATTTGTCTTATAGACAGTGGACTTTAAAATGGAAAGTCAGCACACTTACTGCAAGGAAATACAGAAGAAAGGCTTTAAATGGTTCACATTAAAAATGAGATTTACTTCATTTTCCATTTGAAGCAATGCTTCTGATGGATTGAGTTAGGAGATATTGCCCTGTGCATCCTGATTTGACTTCAAAACTGTCTAACATTCCTTTTTGGTTCCATTCTATTGATTTATATATGGCCTTTGGAAGGTCATGAAAAGAAGCTCTGGGTTATTTATTCAAGAAATGACAACATAAAAATCTATAGACCCACAGAAATTCAAAATTAATAATTATAATTTTTTGTAAAGCATTAAATAATACAATTTAACCTTAAGATTAGTGATTCATACCTATAGCAATATAAAATGATCATTATGATCTTAAAGCATGATTGTAAAACACTGCCAAAGTTGATGTTTTAGAGAACTTCATTTGGAAAATTTCCTTTGGTTCTTCCTTATGTAGCAAAAATGAGAATTATTAAATAAAAATCATTAGAAATCACATCAAACCTCATAAAATTGTGAAATTTAACAAACATAATCAACAACTCAACAAATGTTGATTGCCCAACAATTATAATGCTCTCTGTTAGTTTGGGGGAGGAAGCATACTTTTTTATTCTGAAGAAAATTACTATAATTTTCAAAATTATTTAGTATTACAGTGAGTTAAAACAAATATATAAACATTTATTAAAACATTTATATGAAATAAATACAATCATGATACCATTTAGTTTGTGTCTTCTCTGATCACCTGGATAAAAATTTAAAAACTTTTTTTTTATTGTTGGTTGTTGAAAACATTACATAGTTCTTGGCATATCATATTTCACACTTTGATTCAAGTGGGTTATGAACTCCCATTTTTACCCCATATACAGATTGCAGAATCACATTGGTTACACATCCACTGATTTACATATTGCCATACTAGTGTCTGTTGTATTCTGCTGCCTTTCCTATCCTCTATTATCCCCCCTTCCCTCCCCTCCCCTCCCCTCCCCTCTTCTCTCTCTACCCCATCTACTGTAATTCATTTCTCCCCCTTCTTTTTCCTTTCCCCTCACTTCCTCTTGTATCTAATTTTGTATAACCCTGAGGATCTCCTTCCATTTCCATGCAATTTCCCTTCTCTCTCCCTTTCCCTCCCACCTCTCATCCCTGTTTAATGTTAATCTTCTTCTCATGCTCTTCCTCCCTGCTCTGTTCTTAGTTACTCTCCTTATATCAAAGAAGACATTTGGCATTTGTTTTTTAGGAATTG
>NW_025999943.1:4600228-4655196 GCF_001458135.2 Marmota marmota marmota
GTCTAGGTTATTAATAGTGTTATTGAGTTCTATAGTTTCCTTATTCAACTTTTGTTTGGAAGATCTGTCCAGTGGCGAGAGAGGTGTGTTGAAGTCTCCCATGATTATGGTATGGTGGTCTATTAGACTCTTGAACTTGAGAAGAGTTTGTTTGATGAACATAGCTGCACCATTGTTTGGGGCATAAATATTTATGGTTGTTATGTCTTGTTGGTGTATGGTTCCCTTAAGCAGTATGTAGTGTCCCTCTTTATCCCTTTTGATTAACTTTGGCTTGAAATCTATTTTATTTGATATGAGTATGGACACACCTGCTTGTTTCCGAAGTCCATATGAGTGATATGATTTTTCCCAACCTTTCACCTTCAGCCTATGTATGTCTTTTCCTATCAAATGCGTCTCCTTTAGGCAGCATATTGTTGGGTCTTGTTTTGTGATCCATTCTACTAGCCTGTGTCTCTTAATTGGTGAGTTTAAGCCATTAACATTTAGGGTTATTATTGAGATATGGATTGTTCTTCCAGCCATATTTGTTTATTTATGTTACTTATTAAAAACGTTTTAAAGAAACAAATTTCTTCTTCATGAATGCTTTCATGAGATTCACTCTTGTACATCCACAAAAAAACTAAAAAAAAAAACCTGTAAGTAAATAGCAAAAAAATCAGTAGAGTCAAGGGAAGGGAACAGGAAAGAAGAAGAGAGGTGTAATGGTTAAATGGTTAATTTGAATTGTCAACTTGATTGTATTAAGAGATGCCAATGATTAAGAGGCTTTTGGGTTTGTCTTGTCAGTGATAGTGTGTCTAGGAATAATTGGCATGTGGGATAGCCAACTGAAATAGAGACCCTCCCTAAGCATGGGTAGCCCTGTCCAAAAGGATGATGGCTTGGATGCAATAAAAGTTGGAAGAACAAGGAAGCAGCAGCAGATGAAAGCTCCATTCTTTTTGATTGGGTTCTTAATTGCTACTGCAATCAAGATATCCTCTGAGGATATCAGAATCTCACTTCTTCACTCTTCCAAATTGGACTCTGCCAATGATTCTTCAGAGAGTTTCCAGAAGCCTTCAGTCTTGGACTAGGGTAAAACCATTGATCCCTCTTGTTCTGAGGCTTCAGCCTCTTGGACTATGCAGCTTCTGGTTCTTGAAGCCCTCCAGCCTGTAGATGGCCATTGTGGACTATCCAGATTCTTGTAGCATGAGCCAACTTAATTAATCCCTTTTTTTTATAATTATAATTCCTGTTGATTCTGTTTCTCTAGAGAACCCTGACTAATACAGGTGGGAAAGGGAAAATATTGAGAACTAAATTATTGTTCTAACTTATATTCCATGCTTTTATAATTATGTCAAAATGAATCTTATTGTCATGTATAATTAAAAAGAACCAATTTAAAAAGAGGGAAAAAAGAGTGCTGTCATGTGCTCAGGGTGTGCTCAGTGGTACAACACTTGCCTGGTGTACAACATTATGGGCATTGATAAATCCCCAGCACCACCAAAAGAAAAAGAGAAAGCTGTTGGGACATACAGATGGGTGTGAAGAGTTTAATGAAGGAGAGAGAGAGAGACAGAAGGAAATTCACTGGCTGTTAGTATATGCTAAATTCAGATATATATTACCAAATCTGATACTTACCACTATTAAGTATAATTTTACCAATAAAACATTACTTTTATAACCATTAGGTATTAAACTCACTCAGCTGACAATTTTAAGAAAAACTATCTCAACACAAGATAACCCAAAGTCATGATACATACACTTTGATACACCACACTGTCTTCTCTAAATAAAAAGTATAAGCTTACATGTTCTTTTCCATTTTTTCTTTGTGATGAAAATTTTTCCTACTGTCCATTTACTAGAATTTTAACAAAATTTTCATAACCTGAGGAACATGAAGAACAGTCTTAGAATGTAATTGGTTTGCTTTCAACTCTCTGATACAAGATCTCTGATATGAAAGTGTAAGAATAAGAGCAACTCAGAAATTTTACATGGAAAATAGGTCAAAATGAGATTCAGTTAAGTAAACTGAATGAACAGGAAAAAGTGAAGTCTGACACCTGAAAAATGACATGAGGAAAATGGAGGTGACCACATATGAAATACAAGAAAAATACAATTACTACCTTTGGACATATGGGCAAAGGAGACAGCATCAGAAAATTTATTATAGAAAATTGATGCATGTAACTATATCTCTTGCATTGAATGGGAAGCAATCTAAAATCACTGGTGAATAGTTAAAAAAAAACATAAATGCCTTACCAAAATGCAAATGTGATTATATCAAAATCACTTTGAGAGTGTAAGGAAAAAATACCCAATACATCCATGTCTCGTTCACCTTGTGTTATTAGGAAATGCTTACTAGTAGGAAAAATAAGGCTTGAAGACTTTCATGGTTAACTAATAATACTTCTCTCACTTTAGCTCATAAGCTTCCTTGGAACAAAAGAATGATTTCATTGTTAACTCAGTAAAAAGAATAATTTAGCCAAGAGTCAGTTCTAGACTTTTTAAAAGAATGCAGTTAAACTCCCCTGTGAAAGCATTACCAGATAGTGACTTCTGTCATTCAGTACAGAAGTCATTTATAAATGGCATAGAAGTTCCAACTAGTCTTTCATCATTCTTAAATTTCTTCAGGTGTTCTACAAGCCTGCTAAGGAAATAGTCATTTCACCTATGGATATCTTTAAATTCCTTCTTATTTGTTTCAAAATAAAAGGCAAAATTCTTACATAAGCACAAAATGAATAGTACCAATTTGTCATCAGAATTCTTTTTACCTATTCAAATGCAACTTTTCTTCAATCCGTCTTTTATATCTCATGTTTTGATATTCAAAAATATTTTCAACAATCTGTACCATTTGTTCTCTTCTCTAATCCAGATATTCTAATTTCAGATAATTAGATATACTAAGAATTTGTTCATAACAGTTGTTACATTGTTTCTCTTTTTGGAATAATTTCTTCTATCACCTCTCTTCAAAATCCATATGTTTTTGGTCATACATTAGATATTTTCGCATAAAACAATTCATCATAATTTCTAATTCAGTTTCAAATTCTATCAAATCAAAATCCTGGTTATACTTTTAGTACACACACTACTCTAACTTCCTAGGACATATGGACAAAATACATATTGCTTACTCACAGACATCTACTATTTAGTTAGGAAAAACTTAGTTATACAGAGTTTCATTCTCTATGATTTCACTACATCTAGTTACCTTGATAATATATAGGAGAAACACTTAATGCCATTATAATTTAGGGGAGGATCTTTGGAGGAGATAATATCTAACCTGATATATGAGATAAAGGAAGAGATATATGTGATAAATATATGATATATGTGATAAAGTAGGAGAAAGCATTGTTGAACAGAGAGGGCAGAACAGAGAGACTGTTGAGAGAAAAGGTCAATGATCAGATGTGAGACTCAAGGGGAACAGGGGCAGAATCACAAGCCCTATTGTGACATATTAAGCAGTTTCTAAATACCTTCGGGAAAGCTGTGGAACCCATGAAGAAATTTTAAGCAGAACAATGTGCATTATCTAATTTGTATATTTAAACCATCATTATGAGTAATTGAATAGAATTGTTTGGAGGGTCCCATGAATTGTAGAGATCAATTCAAAGAGTCTATAGTAAATTAGGGGTAAAAAATAAAGGTCTTTAATGCACTGCAGAATGAAGATGGCGGAAGAAAAGGGTTTGGTGGTAAAATCCTATAAGGATTAAATGTATGTGAAAATGGAAAGCAGATACAACTATGCTCATGGCTTGGGCAAATATTTAGACATTTGAAAAAAAAGATTTAATGTGGTGAAGGAGCTAGTGTAAGACAATGATATGTAGAGTAAGTTTTTATTAAAACACAATGTGATTGTGGCATTCATAAATAAATTCTTCTCAATAACAGGTGAAAAACAACCAGTGTTCTGATCAAGGTTAGGTTGTTTTTGTGTGTGCCAAAAACATATTTTTTCTCTTGTTTCATGATCACTTTGTTTATCATGAATTGAAGGTAAAACTCTGAATATAATATAAAACCACAGTGAATTTTTTATGTATTTTCTTTTTTATATTTTGGAAGTATGGAGGCACTCTTCTTTGTTAAGTACTTAACAAAAATGACTCTGAATGAAATGATGAATTAATACCTGCATAGCTAATTTATTTGTCTGTAAAAATGTATCAAAGACATATATATCAAGATAAAAATACATGTATACTAAAACATACAAACACCATTAAAGCCACGAAGCTTTATATTCCTAGGCATTAGAAATTTCCAACAAGAGAAAGAGAAAAGGTTGCATTAGGTCTCATGAGGGAAGCAAATCACTTTTACCATTGCTAAAAAAAGAAAAGGTGCTTCTTTAATATAGCTAATATGTACAAATTAGTTTTATAAGAGGAGTGACTCAATACACCTTGTCACAGCTTATTACCAGTAAAGACTGATTTTTAAAGTGCTCCACAATTACCTTAAAGTTGAGCAGAATGATCAAATAGTAATAAGAAGAAAGGCAATGATACTAATAAGGGTAATAGAAAGAGGAGGAGGAGATAGAACTTTATTTTTAGCAAGCCAGGTTCAAGTTTTATCCCAAGTTATATTAGTAACATGAATGCACATTTACAAAGAGGAATATTACGATGTACATAGTGTTCTTTTCCTCCATTAGGGTGGGAGGGATTTCCAAGGACTCTGGGAATGTTAGTGAAAGACATTAAAATTCAGAAGCTTTGGGGAAACAATTCTACAGCTTAGTTTTCCTAGTTCCTTTCAGTTTTCCTCTTACTTTATGAAGCAAATAATCAGGACATATAACCCCTCACCGGTTCCTTATATTCTTTTATTGTTTCAACAACCTCTCATTATTAATCAGTGAGGCATGCATTACTCCTTGATTCTAGGGTTCTTATACAGTTACATATTATGGTTTGGGCCAGATTTTTTAATTTAATTTTTAATTTAGTTGTGACTGAATTTCTCACCTTTGCTCCAGCCCCAAGTCTCCTTTTAAATCAGCAAAGGCAGGGCTGACAGAAAGGGAATTAAGATGAGGAATGAATCCCTATTGTGCTTCTCCATAATTCATTTCCCTTTCTCGCCCTGTTGCAACCTCCAGCTAACACAGCTAAAGAACGGGGAAGGAGGGTAGGGCGCCCAGTGGAAGCTCTGTGGTGTATTCCAACAGTCCACCCAGCTCCTTGGGTCTGGATTGAGCGAGTCAGATATTTAAAAAGGAACCAGAGAATCTCTTGGTAATTTTCAAATTCATATATGAGATATAAAAATAAGCAAGCAGATTTTTATCCCTATAGATAACTAAAAATGAAATAATCAAGGTTGTGCTATGTTGCTATGTTGAAATACAAAGAAAATAAGTGTCATTTTTTTGGGGGGTGGGGGGGTTGGGAAGGGATGGATTTTACCCAGTGATCCCACTGAGCTATATCCCCAACCTTTTTTCTTTTTCTTTCTCTTTTTTTTCTTTATTTAAATATTTTATTTGAGATAAGGTTTTGCTAAATTGCTGAAGGTCTTCCTAAGCTTGCCTTGAACTTGCTTTCCTCATGCTTAAGCCTCCAGAGTAGCTGGAATTACAAGCACGTAATATATGAGTCCACTAGCATATCTAAAAGCTCCTGTACCTGTTTGTTTATACTCCCAAAAAGGTTTTAATACAAAAAAAAAGTTAGTCTGGAGGCTTATGTGTCTTCTTCAAACACACCATAATTTAGTTTACTCATAATCTTGACTGAAGATTTCCATGCATAGTCATACATTTATATTTTCAAGAGAGCTCTACAATGAATACAACAATGTACTATTTATTATTGGTTTCCCCCCAAAATGGCATCCATGTTTGTTTCCACTGCTTTTTAATTCAGAGGGTAAGCACTGTACTTGTGATATTGTAGATGGTGAAAAAACATTTTGAGGTGAATGAGCAAGTAGGTTTTGGACATAATCACTTTACAATCTTTATAAAGATTGTAAAAATTTAAAAATTTTACCTTTCTATGTAACTTGTAATATTAGCTTTGTTAAGCCTCATTCTTTTCTACTTCAGTGCAAACAATTTAAAGTTATGTTTCTTTGTACAATTTGAATTAAAGTTGTTCATTTAAATAACTTGTTTTTAGATTGGATAAAAGCAGAATATGTGCACCTCTATTTCTTTCTTGCGATATGAAAACTATTCAAAATTGCTCCCAAACTTAGTATAATACTAAGACAACTACTTTTAAAATGGTACTTTGTTTTTGAAAGTTATATCTATCTATCTATATATATATATATATATACAGATAAAATTCCTTATTCATTTCTATTTATGTACATATCTATAATTGATTATAACAATTGAATGAGAAACCTAATATTTGAAATATTAAAATTATAAATAAAGTACCTTAATTAAGTGTATCCTAAGCAATAGTCACACATAAAAAAATGCAAAACATCAAGAACACAATTTTAATTTTTTTTGGTACACATTAATTATATGGTATAATTTATTTCATTTTGGGATATTTGTATATGCATATAACATATTTTGATCAACTTCATTCCCTAATATCTCCCTTTTATCCTTTCCTCCTCCTGTACCTAAGAGTTTCCTTTCTGCTTTCATGAGATCTCTTTTTCTTTTTTATTCCCCCTTTTCATACATATGAGAAAACCTATGACTTTTATCTTTCTGAGTCTTGCTTAGTCCTCTCAAAATCTCAAAATGATGCTCTCCAGTTCTATGCATTTTCCTGAAATGATACAATTTTATTCCTGTATGACTGAATACAGCTCTATTATATATATATATATATTTTTTTTTTCATTGTCTTTTATCCATTCATCTGTTGACAGATACCTAAGATGATTCTACATCTTAGTTATTGTGAATTGTGCTGTTATAAACATCAGAATGCATGTATCTCTACAAATGTTGTCTTTAATTCTTTTGAATAAATACTGTGGAGATGTATAGCTAAATCATATGGTAGTTCAACTTTTATTTTTTGAGGCAACTGCATACTGATTTCCTCAGAGTGGCTGTACTAATTTACATTCCTACCAACAGTGTATGAGCATTCCCTTTTCCCTTGAATCCTTGCCAGTATTTATCACTATTTGTAATCTTAATGATTTTCAGTTTAACTAAAATGAGATGTAATCTCAATGTAGTTTTGATTTGTATTTTCATGATGGTTAAAGATGTTGAACATTTTTTTATATTATCTTTAGTCATCTGTAATTTTTTTTGTCCTTCCAAGTCAGATTTATTTTGCTTAACACAATGCTCTCTAATTCCCTGCAAATGATGTAATTTTGTTCTTTAAGAATGAGTTATACTACATTGTGTATTCAACATTTTCTTTATTTATTCATTTGTTGATGGACACCTAGGATGATTACCTAACTTGGGTATTGTGAATCATGCTATAAACATGGATGGATGGAGATATATATGCACACACACATTATGCAACTTCAAATCTTTCAGATAAATTCTGAGGACCGGTATAGCTGGATCATATGATAGTTCCATTTTTAGTTTTCTGAAGAAACTTCATTCTGATTTCTGTAGGGAGCGTACCAATTTACATTTCCGCCAATGGCATATAACAGTTCTTCTTTTCCCCACATTGTCACCAGCACTTATTTTTATTTGTATTCTTGATGGTTGCCTTTCTAACTGGGATGAGATTGAATTTCATTGTAGTTTTGATTTTAATTTTCTGATGGGTAAAGAAGTTGAAGATTTTTAAAAAATAACTGTTGGCCATCAATACTTTGAGAATTGTCTCTTCAGTTCACCTGCTCATATATTGAATGGGTATTTGTTTCTTTTGATATTGAGTATTGAGTTCTACGTATATTCCAGATATTAACCCCCTGTCCTTTTTGTGTAGACTATCTCTTCATGCTGTTGTAGTTTCCATTGTTTTGTGAAAGCATTTTAATTTGATGCCATCCCATTTACTGATTACTGCTATTATTTCCTGAGTTATATAAGTCCTATTTGGGAAGTCACTGTCTGTGCCTGTATTGTTGCAGTGTTTCCTCTCAGTTTTCTTGAAGTTTGCTTTCCTCTGTTTGCTAAATTTCTGGTCTTATATCTAGGTCATTGGCACATTTTTAGTTGACTTTGGCCAACAGAGTGAGAGATAGGGATTCCGTTTCATTCTTCTCCACGTGGATATCCAGTTTTCTCAGCACCATTTGTTAAAGAGACTGTCTTTTCTCCAGTGCTTTTTTTTTGATGCCTTTCTCAAGAATCAACTGATTGTAGCCTGTCTTCTATTCCATTGGCCTGTGTGCCTGTTTTTACTCATTACCTTGATGATTATCTTACTATGGCTCTATAGTATAATTTGAAGTTAGGTATTATGATGCCTCCAGTGTTTCTTAATTTGTTCAGGATTGCTTTGGCTATTCTGGTTTTTTTTTTTTGTTGTTCTTCTATATAACTGTTAGGATTGGTTTATCTAATTTTGCAAAAAATGTCATTGGGCATTGTGATGGGGACTACATAAAATCTATAGACTGTTTATTTTTTAATATGACCATTTTAACAATACTAATTCTGCTTATTTATGAACATGGAATACCTTTCCATCTTCTAGGGTATTCTTCTATTTCGTTTTTCAGCATTCTGTAATTTTCCCTGTAGAGATCTTTTACCTCCTTGCTTAGGTCTATTCCTAGATTTTTAAAAATGTATTCTAATTTGTTATATATGAAAACAGAATGTGAATCAATTCATAATACACATATAGAGCACAATTTTTCATGTCTCTGCTTGTTCACAATGTAGAGTCACACCATTTGTCTCTTCTTACCTGTACTTAGGTAATGATGTCCATCTTATTCCACTGTCTTTCTTATCCCCCATGCCCCCTCTCTTTTCCTCCCTCCCCTTTGCCCTATCTAAAGTTTGTCTATTCCTCCCATATCCCCCATCCCCCATTTTGGTGACAAAAGTCAAGAGAATGCAGCATTACCGGACTTACAGGAGTCAGACCAGACAGACATGAACACTTTGGCTCTGGATCACTCAGAATATGAATCTCTGCCTGAAAATAGAAAACAGGAGGAAATGAGTCTCAAGCAGAAAGCCAGGAAGACCCCCGGGAAGTACTTAAAAAAAAAAACATTGGAATACTGCTTATCTAGGGAGAATCTTGCTAGTGACATGTATCTCATATCGCAGATGGATAGTGATCAATATGTGCCAATTACAAACGTAGCTAACCCTGACCATATCAAAAAACTCAGTACTGATGTGGATTTAATTGTTGAAGTGCTAAGATCTTTACCTTTAGTTCAAGTGGATGAGAAGGGAGAAAAAGTAAGGCCAAATCAAAATTGTTGCATAGTAATCCTGCATGAAATCTCTGAATCTACCCCTGTGGAAGAAGTAGAAGCACTATTTAAAGGAGATAACTTACTGAAATTTATAAACTGTGAATTTGCCTATAATAATAATTGGTTTATTACATTTGAAACAGAAGCTGATGCACAGGAGGCTTACAAATACCTGTGAGAAGAAGTAAAAACTTTTCAAGGAAAGCCAATTAAGGTAACTCCATTTCCAAATACTGGATTTATAAATGGGTTTACGTCTCCAACCTTCAAACCTGCAGCATCTCCTCTGACTTCACTTAGACAGTATCCGCCTAGAAGCAGGAATCCTAGTAAATCTCATCTGCGCCATGCAATTCCTAGTGCAGAGAGAGGACCTGGACTTCTGGAAAGTCCATCAATATTTAACTTCACTGCAGATCGGTTAATTAATGGTGTTCGGAGCCCACAGACAAGGCAAACAGGGCAAACTAGAACGCGAATACAAAATCCTTCAGCTTATCCCAAGAGAGAGATTGGAACTGGGCATGTGGAGCCAAGTAGTCTTGAATCCTCTCCTTGTTTAGGGAGAGGAAGGAAAAATTCCTTCGGCTATCGGAAGAAAAGAGAGGAGAAGTTTACAAGCAGCCAGACTCAGTCTCCAACACCACCAAAGCCTCCATCACCAAGCTTTGAACTGGGACTGTCCAACTTTCCTCCATTACCTGGAGCTGCTGGCAGTTTGAAGACAGAGGACTTGTTTGAAAACAGGCTATCTAGCTTGATCATAGGACCATCAAAAGAAAGAAGCCTCAATGCAGATACAAGTACAAACACTATACCTGCAGTGGTCCCTAGAGAGCCCTCAGTGCCGGCTTCCTGTGCTGTATTAGCAACATAGGAACGAACCCCTTCCCCAGCGCATTTACCCAAGGATCCCAAGGTGGTAGAAAAGCAGAGAGAAACCCACAGCGTGGACAGACTCTCTTCTACCCTTACTACAACCGCATGTAAATCAGTGCAAGTGAAGGGAGCTGCCACTGAATTGCGAAAACCCAGTTATGCAGAGATTTGTCAGAAAAGGAGTAAAGAGCCTCCTTCCTCCCCGTTGCAACCCCCAAAAGAACAAAAGCCAAACACTGTTGGTTGTGGGAAGGAGGAAAAGAAGCTCACTGAGCCCATGGAGAGATACAGGGAGCCTTCTGCCCCCAAGTCCACTCCTGGAGCCCCCAAAGACCAGAGGAGGCAGCCGGGGCGCAGACCCTCACCCCCAGCTGTTGGGAAGTGTCTCAACAGAGAACAGAACACTCCCTTAGTGAAAACTGTATGCCTGGGAAGGGGTCGCAAAGAGCTGTATTAACCACAAACAAAACTCTTCCCACTCAGTACAAGAATGAGTCGCTGGTTAGGAGCTTGCAGTGTCTGAGAGGCTTGTGGGAAGCCGGTGGTGGCAATTGGGCTCTGAAGGTTTTTCCTAAGGAGCTGTGTGGTTTGGTGTGTGTGTTCTGAAAATAAAGTTCATTTCTTTTGACAAATGGCTCCTGAATTGTGCCCAGCCAGACTGCGGCATTCTTTGTTTTTTTGGGATTGGCTTACTTCATTTAGCACTTCTCAAAAGAAATACAGATGCTGAGATAGAATATTACTCAGCCTCTGTACTTATTTTGAGAAGTGTCTGTTTAATGCCCTTGCCCATTGATTCATTGGGCTTTTTCTTTCTTTGTTTTTTGAGTTCTTTATGTACTGTAGCGGTTGATCCTCTGTCAGAAGAGGTGACAAAGGAAGAACAAGATATTTAGAAAGAACAAGATATTTCTTTGTTTTCTTTCTGAAATGATCACTAATTGTGAAACAGAATTAAATCATGCCTGTAGGCCTAATTTATTTGATAAGTATATGCATATATATAAACACACATACATGATGTTTTCATGTTTTATTTTACTTTTATTTTCAAATACTGTGATTGAGTTTGTGATTTGTGCTCTGTGTTAAGCAGAATTGAGCTAGAATTTTAAAAAATCAATTACAAAATTGTATTGTATCACGGTAAAGCTTATAATTACATGTAATGTTATTCTGAGGAGCAAGTGTTAAAAACTGTTCTTTTCTCCATTCATAGATAACTCTGATATTCAAGCTGTAAGAATCACGTGATACACGTGTATGTATTTTATATATATATATATATATATATATATATATATAGAGAGAGAGAGAGAGAGAGAGAGACTATAGAAAACACATACATGCATACACTATCTTTATATATGTATATATTTATGTATGTATATAAATACATATATACTTATAAGATATTTATTTTTTTTCTTAGCAGAAAAGTCTTTTCCTTTTCAAAATCATTATATAGATAGTATCATACACACAAAAATTATAGTTAACATATATTTAAAATATAAAAATTATATTAATATGCACACTCATGGGCATACCACCTAGCTAGATAATTTGAACATAAAATAGTTCTTGGGAAATACTGTAGATATAGTCCTGATAATTTTTGTGAGCATCCTTTTGATGCCTTTACATTTTTTACTATATACAAATATATTTAATATAATATGATATATTTATTATAATAATATATGATGTATTTAATATAACATACAATATATAAACTTTATATAATTTGTATAAAGCTGTCATTAGTATGGTTCACTATAATATATTTTTGAGCTATGCAAGTTGTTGTGTATAATCATATATTTCTTTTTGGTAATCTCTTTGATGATTTTATGAAGATATCCCTTGTTTTATTTATCCTTTGTATGATTGATGGACAATTCCTAGGAAGAATTTCAAAATATTTAACAATAAACATCACATAAAAACTGAGGCATTAAAATGGAATCACAAGTACACCAAATTTCTGCTTTGGAAAAAAAAATAGTAACAGTCATATTAGTACATTTCTGCTGGATCCATATTATTTGTATTGCTTCCATATCTTTCCTATAAAAAATAAGGTTCTATAAATGTATCTGAACATACTTTGGAGCAAATTATAAACTATTTTTTAGATATATACCTTAGAATTCCCTAGTTGTTAAGTATGTTCAAATTTGTTTTGAATACATAATGCCAAATTGCTCAAGATGTTGTCCCAATTTACAGTATCATCAGAAACAAGTGTTAATTTTCCCTCATCCACCAACACTGGTAGTTTTATACTCTTGAAATCTGGTGAAAGTAAGAAAACCAAACAAAAACTCGCCACACCAGAGCCTTCTGAGTAAGTGTATTAAACCCAGAGATCATGAAATCACACTTGATCTGAGAATAGGGGATAGGATTGTGGGAGGATCAGCTTGTTCTTCATGGTGAAGAACAGCATTTAACCATCTGACTGGCTAGTGAAACAATGTCAAGTGTCCCCTGTGTTCCATTTACCTCTATTTATAGATGCCAAGTTTTATGTTCACACACTAAAATCCAGGTTAAGATAATCATTCTCTATTCTCTAACAGTTCAGAGAAACCAGAGGACAAGCATTGTTAATGAAATATAAATGGTAACAATGCAGTTTATTTCCAGTTTGGCTTCATAGAGATAAAGCCAGTAGATCTTGACTCTGCATTTTCCTTTCATGGTCTCTAGAAAATGCTGATTATAGGAGAAAACTTAGAAGCTTGTTTTGTAGATGGCAGAGCTAATATCACCCTCTAAACTCTAGGTATTTCATTCTGGGCTTTCACTTATGAGAGAAATTAACCTATATTTAAGTCATTATATTAGGAGATGTGTTTGTTTAAAGCACTCGATCTGTGGCCTACCTGATGTATTAAAAAATATTTATTTTCTACTATGGATGCTTAATTTTTAAGGCAAAACTTTTTGTAAAACAAGATTTTATTGTTCTATCTAGTTATCTACATGCACACTAAAAAAAGTAAAACCTATTTGGGTGATGTGCGTTTTCCATGTGTACAAAGTTAACAAAAATACAATACACAATAATTAAGAATTAGCATTTATGTGATGAGATCTTTCTTCATGTGCACTCTAACTAGAAAAATAAAGAAATATAATTAATCAAGACTTTATACAATTTTTTTCTTTGGTGCTAAATTTCAGTAAAACATTATAGGGTTATATCTCTAAACCTATGACTTTAGTTTTGGTCATTTTCTAACATTTTTTTTACCTATAAATTACATTAGGGTTTATATTGAAAATGTCTGTAAGTCAAAACTATAATGGGTGGGCTGGAGATATAGCTCAATTGGTGGAGTGCTTGCCTTGCATGCACAAGGCCCTGGGTTCAATCCCCAGCACCAGAAAAACAAACAAACAAACAAACAAACAAAAGCAAAACAAAACAAAACAAAAACAACCTGTAATGGGTAACCCATTGAAATCTGGACAAATGATGAATTAGTCAGCATTTTATGGTAAAATACTGTTTACGTATCTCTTTCTGTAAAATAGAGAAAAAACACACCAATGAGTTTTCATTAAATTGGCATGGAATTTTAGTTGCCATGGATGAGGTTAAATCCTTAAAATTTGGTACATTGTAAATGCAGTACTATGAACATTGAAAATATAAAATTGTATTTCATAACAGTCTTCTTGGGTACTTTGTAGGTTAGGAAGAAATAAATGAAATTAATGGCATTTTAATATTTAATAAATTGGTTTCAAGACTGAAGTCTCAAAGTTTTGAAAATATGTTTTTTCAGCATCATATGAATCTACTAGTTTCTTTTTTCATAAAATAGAAAAAAGTAAATTTTTAAATTTAATTGAAGTTATATTTTTGAATTTTAGATGTAGAAGAAGCGTTGAATTTATCCTCAATGTTAGGGGTGGAAATGTAATTCTTTGGAAGTTTTAATGATGTAGTACTCATCTTCCCTCATAACAATGATGTCAGAATTAGATACACAGGCCACAAATTTGGATTTGGTGATACTGTTTTTTTTTTTAACATTAAGTCACATTTCCTTATTTTATCTACATTTACATATTATCTTCATTACTTGTGTTTTATAATTAGCAATTTCTATTATTTTATTATTTTAACTTGTCAGTAATGCTGATCTGTAAAATGTGATATGAAGCCTTTTGTAATTATTATAGCCTGCTATACAGCCCTCATTTCTTCAAGATTAAACCAGTATACGCTTTTTAAATGTTAGGAAAAATAGCTCTTTCTGTTTTTCAGAATACAAACATTTACAGAAATCTAAACATTAGCTATGATAAGTTTACGCAGTTCAATAATATATTTTTGCCATACTATTTCTATGTTTTATTTAAATTTTAGGTACTTGGTTGAAATTTGAAGCAAAACATTTTGTTTTCTAAATTATTAATATATTAATAGTGACATATTTGAAAACTGAACTTCATCTCTGTGAAGAAATAGAGCCAGAAAGAAGTCAACTAAACATTTTTTTTACTAAAATTTGCATTCTGGAGGGATAATCTAACATCTCTGGACATGCAGGTCAGTTCTAAGGCAGAGTTTCTATTAACTGTGGTCTCTTGAGGTTTATATACATCATATAGATAGTGAATCAACCAGCTATTACCTCTACCATAAAGAAATAAAAACTGGTGAATATTTGTTTCATTTTTTCTTAACTTGTATAGGCATATTTCATTGTACTTTCATCATGTGGTAATTTATGTGACACTCATGGAAAAGAATCTCAAAAATAAAGGTGAAAGTAAGGGATGTAAAAAAAACAGAATTTAATTCTTTGTGTATTTCAGTAGCTTGGAACTAGAAAACAAGATGTTTTAGGCATTTAGAAGTATAGTGTTAAAAATGTGTTTACATAGACTTTCAAATGACAACATTTTTATTTCTTCCTAAACATTATCAGGAAATGCAAGCTAAAGAAATATCCTTAATTTGAAATAAAGTTTGAAAATAATCTGTAAAATAAAAGGCTCAATGACTTGTGCCTGGTGGAGAAAGGAAAAAGGAGCTCTGGAGTTAAGTTTGGAGGTGAGTGAAAAGAAGCATGTCTCATTAAACAAAGGATTCCATCATCTTGTCAGAAAATCTTATAGTTTTATGAATGTATACTATTAGAAATAGTGTACATGATTTCAATATATCTGTACTTTATACATATTTCTATAAACATCTGAAAAAGACCAAGTGTGAGCACTCGAAGAATGTGTTTAGAGTAACAAAAATATGAAATACATTTCTTTTTTTTAAATTTATTTATTTGTGTGTGGGGGAGAGTTTGTTTATTTGTTTGTTGTTCTTGGGGGACAGGTGTTGATAGTACAAGTGATAGAACCCAGAGGCTCACCTAGCCTAGGCAAAGCTCTTTTAACATTGTTTCTCATCCCCAGTTCAAGAAAGACTTCTTTATATTACATTTTTTTCTTTTACAAAAAGGAGAACATGGATAGTGTAATATTTTCTTAAATCTAACTCAAGGATGACCTGAGCATTTTAGGTTTTTTGTTTGTTTTAATAATAGGTATGCTTTTATTCGTCTTAAAAATGAAAGTTCTACTTGGCTCTCAAAAAGGCTAGAAAACTTCTGAAGGGAAAGGTAATTCTCTCCTGATAAAAGGGAAGGCTTTTTGTTAGGACCCAGTGCTGACTTTAGATTGCAGTAGAGCTACTATGTGTAGTTTCCCTTTTCATCCCTTGGATATTAGACATCACACAGCAATAAAAATGAGGTGGTGGTTATAACTAGTTTATATTTCAATCTTAAGAAAAAGAGAGTAATTTCAATATTATCATCTCACAGAACCGAATCTATGAGTATTCATTAATGGTAGCCTTTATCCTATATTTTGACAGATAATATGTCAGCCCTTTAATCCAGTTCTACTCAACATGTGCTTGTTTACCATTAAATGGGCACAGTTAATTCTTTCACTCCAATAGTAATACTTTATATATTTATGTTGTTTTTCGTAATCTTATGCATTCATATTATTTGGGGGATTTTTATTTATTTATTTTTGTTCCCATCACTGTGTGTCTTAACCTCTAAAATTAGGGCATTTATGGAGAGAGAAACATACAGATTCTATATATTGTATTTTTTTCCATTTATGGATCAATCCTCACTATCTTATTTTATAATTAACACTAATTTCACAATTTAACACAAGTTGACACAACTTACGATAAAATTCACTGTATACTACTGGTTTTCAGTATTGGTGCAAACATTTTTGTACAATTATTTAGTAAATTAGATAGAGTTTTAGGTCAATTCTAATATAAATAGCTATCTATAAAGTTCCCATGAAAGAAGGAATAGATAAATCTACCCAAGGAAATATTGACAAATAATTACTTTAGCACTTATATTTAGGTTTATTCTACAATTTTCTGAAAATTATACATAGAATTATTTTATTAAGTCTATTTTAGTGATCATCATTGACTAAATTCCTTAATTTTAATTCTGTTTTTATAAAAGCTACATTTTTATTCACTTGTAAATTTGACTGGTGCTTATAATTTTCATATATTATTACTATGGTATAATTTGTGTCCTCTTGGAGAAAATAAGATGTTTTCTTGTAGTTTTTTTTTTTTACGTGATGTCTTGAATTCAGTAAGAATTAGTAAGTCTAATCTTTATCAATTGACATTTTTTTTAAAGTCATGAAATGTTTAATTAAGAATCATTTAAGCCAGGAGCAGTGGTACACAGCAGTAATCCTAGCAATTTAGGATGGTGAAGCAGGAGGATAACAAGTTTGATACTGGCCTGTGCAATTTACACCCTGTTTCCAAAAAAGAAAAGAAAAGAAAAAGAAAGAAAGAAAAAGAAAAGAAGAAAAAATTAGAAAGGACCAGAATGTATAGCTTAGTGGTAGAATATTTGCCTAATATATACGAAGCCCTGAGTTTCATCCCCAATACAGAAAGAGAAGGAGAAGGAGAAGGAGGACAAAGAGGAGAAGGAAAAGGAGAAGGAGAAGGAGGATGAAGATGGAGAATAATGATTTAAACAAAAGAGGAAAAAAATTTCTTAAACATTAAGCTAAATAAAAGTCAATCCCGTGGAAACTGATTAAGGACAGTGAAGCTAGACATAGGGGCCCATGCCTGTAATCTTAGCAATTTGGGAAATTGAGACAAAAGAATTTCAAGTTTGAGAACAATCTTGCCAATTTAGCAAGTCCCCGTCTCAAAATAAAAAATAGAAAGGACTGGGATGGAGTTCAGTGGTAAAGAAGCTCTGAGTCCAATCCCCAGCACCTCAAACAAACAAACCAACACTGCATCTATTTATGTTCAAAATTCTGAACTTTAAACTTTATAATTGAAAAAGTGATGCTATATCACAGGGAACCTTATCCAAGTTTCAGGAAAGAAAAAGAGCAAGGAAGCAGTGTGAATAGTCCAGTGTAAAAAAACAAAAAACAAATAAGCAAACAAACAAAAAGATGTTCTATGATTCTATACCCTTCATGACTTTTCTGAGTTTATCTTAAGTAGAGCTAAATAAAAGCACTCCTGCCACCATGAGAAAGGAAAAAAAAGAAAGTTAATAATCTAGAAATTTAAAACTCCAATGTGTTTTCCTGAGTATGTACTAATATATTCACTAAAATCAATTTTATTAAAAGAATAAGTAAAAAATAAATTAATAGATGTGTAAGAAATTATAATACATAAAAATTACTTTAGAAAGATTCACATATAGACCTTGGGGGAAATGTCTTACAATTTCAAAAATAATTTCCAAATTTTCTACTTCTCCATTCTTAATAGGAATAATTTACACTTCACAGAAGATTCATGATGATTTTCTAATTAACATATAGAGGC
Organism: Marmota marmota marmota; assembly: GCF_001458135.2. Lineage (NCBI taxonomy): Eukaryota > Metazoa > Chordata > Mammalia > Rodentia > Sciuridae > Marmota > Marmota marmota. The sequence goes on from NW_025999943.1 coordinate 4,618,410, forward strand.
TTTAAACTATGAGACTATCAAAATCACATATAACATATGGGAGTAATTAAAAATTATTGGTTCTTATTTTATTTAAAATTAGATTGTCAATTTTCCAGAATGATAAAATGTAACCTGAGATGAGGGAAATAATGTCACCTACAAAATCAATTTTTGTAAACTTTTGTTTTTGTAAAGATTTGTAAAACTTGCATTTTTAACTACTTACAAATAATAAAGCTTTTGTATGATGTTTATATGCTCTGAAGTTTAGATTTCTTATTTAAATAAAAAAATCACAGAATACTGAGGGATCAATATATGAATTCACATATATAAATGTTACTAAGCATCATCTACATATTAGTTAATGTTGAAATAAGAGGCAAAAATATCTAGAATGTACATATTGAACAGATAATTCTTCCAAAAGCACAACTCCATCTGATTTTATTTTGAGAAAAAAAAACTAAGCTAATTTATTTTCAATTTGACTTAGTATGTATAGTGAAAAAAAATGTCTATTTGTACTTCTTCAAATTTTGTAAAATTGATGTATGTGCAAATCATAATTTTTTACTACCTGAAATCTCAAGCTATATGTATATTCATTAGTAAGTTATAAATTTTTTAAATATATATTTTAAAAAGAAAATATTAAATGCATAATATAGGTAAAATAAAAGTCATTCAGTTCCTAAAATGCACTGCAGAGCCCAAATGTAATTACCATATTGACATCATGATAAATTTAGTTTACAGAGTTCAAATAAACATCTGTTATCTCCACTCAAAAATGTGTTCAACTATTCATGCTTCAAATGCCTATCATATTTTGAGTGAGAATAATTTATAGCCCAATTATAGTCTGTCTTTTAATGTACTTAAATGTGACAGTGAGAGAAGGGCTTATTAATAAACAAAAGTTTGTGGGAAAATCATTTAAAAGTGAGGAAGGAAAACTTTAATAATGAGAACTTTAGTATAAATACAACAATTTTAGTCCACAAACCTCTAATGGGATAAACTTAAAGTAATATTTTGAATGAGTTTATTCATAACAACAAAGAGAATACAAAATGTGACAAGAGCACATCAACATTTTGTGAGAAGTTACAAACTGGTGAATGAAGGGAAGAGAAATAGTCACTTTGAAGGATACAACCAAAAGAGAATTCAGATAACAAAAATGTCCAAAAGAAGCTAGTTTCATTGCTATGGTAATGGTAATTGCCATTCTGACTAGAGTGAGATGAAATCTTAGAGTGGTTTTGATTTCCATTTCTCTAATTGCTAGAGATGTTTGATATTTTTTTCATAAATTTGTTGCTCAATTGTATATCTTCTGAGAAGTGTCCGCTCAGTTCCTTGGCCCATTTATTGATTGGGTTATTTGTTTTGGGTGTTAAGCTTTTTGAGTTCTTTATATATCCTGGAGATTAGTGCTGTATCTGATGTACATGTGGTAAAACTTCGCTCCCATTCTGTAGGCTCTCTCTCCACCTCATCACTTCTTTCTTTTGCTGTTAAACCATTATCTCTCACTCTGTGCAAAAATCAACTCAAAGTTGATCAAGGATCTAGGAATTAGACCTGAGATTCTGCACCTAATACAAGAGAAAGCAGGCCCAAATCTTCCTCATGTCAGCTTAGGACTTGACTTCCTTAATAAGTCTCCTAAAGCATAAGAAATAAAATCAAGAATCAATAAATAGAATGGATTCAAAATGAAAAGCTTCTTTTCAGCAAAAGAAACAATGAATAATGTGAACAGAGAGCCTAAAGAAAGGGAGTCAATTTTTACCACTGCTATGGTAATGAATTCCCTCTTCCTCAATCCTAACACAAAAGTAACTTAATATTATCTGATCCATAATATTTTTGTTCCATTGTTCTGCCTCCCTAATTCCTACCCTACAAGGAGAATAACTTTGAAATGACTATCCTCTTTGTATTCTTTTATTTCTGCTTTCTTCAAACTTTCTCAGTCTGCAAAACCTGGCCCATCCTGACACTTATTTTATTTTATGGAATGAAGTGTTTCCCATTGTGAGAATAAAAATTAAAGCCAATTAAGATCATTGGCTTAATTAGTTAAAGCCAACAAGATACATTATTGTAATCTTGTCCTTTGAAAGTACTTATTTTTGCATACCAAATCCATTTGGTTCTTTTTGGTGCTATTGGATATAATTCCCAGGAGGACACAACATTTGTTTGCCCTTCTGGGTTAACTCCTGGACATCTAATGAAGAACAAACTGCTACAAATTCCTGCTCTCTTGGCAATCGTTTTGTATAGAAAAAGCAGTAAGATAACTCTCATTACTCCCATTTTACCCTTCAGGAAACTGTACTTTAGAATTGATTTGGACATTTCTGTAACCCAGATGTCAGCAGAGGTATACTTCCTTTCAAGCTTCAAATAAAAATCTCTGCAATCTCATGTCATGTTCAATAAGAGAGAGGCAGGTGCAGGCTTTTCAAATGCACATCTGGCTATGAGTTTTCTTCTGCTGCATTAGTCAGAGAACAGCTTACACCACCAACCTTTGATTTCTCTGCAGAATCTGGATAACCATGAGCTCAAATAACCCAAATATGCTTGTCAACCCTTTTCTTTAATTTTCACAAGAGAAGAAATAATGGAAAATTCTCACCAAAATGAAAAGAGCGGAAAAAAAAAAAAAAACAAGACAAAAGACAATAACAATACAAATGAAATAATTTAAAATACACTTAAGTAAAATTAACCTATTTATGGCAATGTGAATTCTTATGTCTTCTTGAATTTCATCCTTCTTCTGCTCTGTCCAGTCACACATTCATGGAGATATATAATGCATAACATTTTTAACTGTTTATTTATTATATCCTACCAAGCCATTCTCCCAGTGCCTTCACCTATATCTCAAGCAGTTATTTCCATCAGCAGATTTTCATCCAACACATAAGTTGTTGAGAAATCATATGCTTACATAAACTCTTATCATCTAGGAAGTGGTGAAACCAATATTTACAGACTTCCAAAGACCATAGACATTGCACAATATCTTCTACCACAAATATATTAATAATAGCAATAAACTGTGTAGTAGATTATAGGAAGATTTCTTCTGTAGAATGTGGCAAGAGCAGAGTAGCAGCATACAGTACTCTACTTAAGAAAATGTTTAAGATCCATCGAGTGATTACCACAGTCCAGGTAATATAATTGTGTCATTGTGTTCTGATATTCTTAAGATATCCATGGAAAAGACTCACATTATTATGCTCAAATAACAGTGGACTTAGAATTCATCTATATTAACCTGTGATAAATTTGGGTTGTACCATATCAACCACAACTGTTTGATTTTGCAATTTATTAATTACTTTTTATACTCTCAGCACATTTGTAAATCAGCATTGCAGATTTCACAGAGGCAAATAATGGGGATGTGAAATCAATTGACTTTCTGAGAGTGACAAAGTGGGTAACCATGGAGCTACTAATCATAATCTGTTCCTGCGATGCCAAGGCATTGCTCACTTCACTGCTGTTCTTATCAGTGACATTCCAACTTTTACAAGCCGTTTCCTGACAGCTACATGTTCTAATTAGATGTAGTCAGATTCTTTTTTCTGGATGGGGCCATTGAATTATTAAGCTAAAAATCCCAATGATTTATAAATGTTATCAATTTAGGCTTATAGGATAGCCCAAGATTGCTGTTTTTAAGTTTATCATTTTAATTTAAAACGTCTACTAGCAAACATCATTGTGTTAATTTTAAAAATAATGATTTCATAGTGTCATACAATAGCAATTATTTGATAAAAAAATAATTTCTTAAATTTAAGAAAACTCCTTCATTTTTCCATAGTAACCCATTGCTTCTTGTCTGTCTGGTATTACTTTTTAATACATGGGATCTTTCAACAAGCCTATGTTCTGTAAACAACATAAGCAATGTGTTAAATACCATTAATAATGCATATATGTTTTCATGTTGATTCTCACTTTTCACTTTTATAATATGAAATAAATCTGTCATTATAAATGTTACATTAATTGCTCATTTCACAGATATTGCACTGATTATATAAATGTCAGATCTAGTATACTAAGCTATGGATTGGAAATTGAATTTGCATATAAGAATACTCTGTATACTTATACTACTACTTAACAATATATTGTATATATTCACAATTTATTTTTCACGTATAATTAAGCATTACTTTTTGGATAATTTTATTTTATCAAATATATTTTTACTAAAATAATCTGCTATAAATTTTATGAGGTAACTTTAATCATTTGTTATTTTGTACCCAAATATATGGTTATTGTGTTTTTTTATAAAGCCATATATCTGAAAAAAACACTTGAAGGGGTTTAGAACTGCAGCTTATTGTAGAACACTTTCCTCAAATAAATGAGACCCCATTTCAATCCTTAGCACCTGAAGTAAAATAAAATAGTAAAAGATAAAGTATAATAAAATGAACCAAAATAAAATACATACTTCACCCAATGTAAGGGTCCTCACTCCAAAGAACCACTGTTTCATCTATTTCCAACCAGAAGATGGAATCAGAATACTAATACAAAGGTAGATATCCAATGTGGTCTTGTAAATTAGTTAACTGAATAATGTAAATTGTTTAAAATAGAAACTGTGACTGTTACAAAACCTTACATACATGTCACTCCCGGTTTGGGGATATAGCTCAATGGTAGAGTGCTTAAGCATCATGAGCTAAGCCCTAGGTTTAATAGCCAACACTACAAAAATAAAAAATCACTCCTTTTCATTTCCCACAATTTTACTTTTATAAAACAAGAATATATCTTAAGATAGTTCTGTACAATTAATGTATCATCTCTCTACTTTCTCCAAAATTTATTTTTGAAATATTTTCTCAAAATTAATATCATAAAATAAAGTTTAAAAACCATTTTTATTTTATGTATTTAAAATGTCAACATATCAGTTTAACTTTGATGAAGTTACATATTAATTTTTATTCTTATGCATTTGTTTTTAAATAAGCTAACAAAGCAATCTCAATATAAGCTTCTTCTTCAGTTACTTTAAAGTTTTGGTGATCTTCTAGAAAAATCATACACTTTATTTCTTTAATATCAAATCATCTATACTAAAAGAATTTAGGGTCAATATCTCATTTACACTAACACAAGATACTTTAAGTTAAACTCAGGTAGAAAAATATGACTTAAATATATATTCTCTAAATTAGAGAAACTTATAGAAGTAGATTAAAAGAGAAGGAGGTTTGGCAAATGCTAATTTGGAGTATTAAAAGCTGGCAGACTTGGGAGAGAAAAATCTATATTTAAATTCAAGTTCTCCCTAAGTTAGGAGAACTGTGGGGAAGTTGAGGATGCAGTAGTATAACAGTGCACTCTGATTAACTTGCCTTTTTACATAAAAGTGAGGTAGGAGAGGAAACAATAGAATGTTAGTAAGCTTTGTACTTTAAGACTTACTCTGCTGGGGATGTGGCCCAAGTGGTAGCACGCTCGCCTGGCATGCATGAGGCCCAGGTTTGATCCTCAGCACCACATACAAACAAAGATTTTGTGTCTGCCGAAAAACTGAAAAAATAAATAAATATTAAAATTCTCTCTCTCTCTTTCTCTCTCTCTCTCTCTCTCTCTCTCTCTCTCCCCCCGCACTTAAAAAAAAAAAAAAAAAAAAGACTTACTCTGTGGCTGAAAATATACTTAAAGTTGGTAAATGTCAGGGCTTCATGCTCTATTCTACTGCTGGTAGGACAACCGGCCTGTTTAAAGAATACATTATTCAATCTTTTAAAAGAAGCTGCCATTTGCAACAACAGACATGAACCTGGAAGAAATTGTGCTAAGTGAAATAAGCTACACACAGAAATACTACTGATAAATACTACATGATGCCACTCATGTGATGAATCTGAAAAATCAAAGACATAAAAGCAATGAATGGAATGTAATTTCAATGGGGAGAGGACTCACAGGGCAGTATTTGTTAAAGGATGCAAAGTTCTAATTATATAAGCTCAATAAATGCTAAAGGTCTACTGTATAGCATTTATGCCTTTATATAACAATACTATATTGCTCACTTAAAAATTTGTGAAGTGTGTTGGTATTATGTTCAGTGTTCTTATCATAAAATACTACTACTACAGGAAATGATTACTCCCTGCAGTATGGTTGCAAAAGATGTGGAAAGGAATGCAATAGCCTAACAACTTTATGACTTTTTAACCATCTTTGTTTCTTTTATACTTGCCAAGCAGTTGAATAGTTAAGCAAATGATTTATGAAAATCAATATTATCAAATTATTTACATGACCACACAAATAATGCCCAGTTTAAGTACAAAAGTACAGATTGATAACACTTTTGCAAATACAGTATAACTGTAGTGACAGATAATTACCATATAACAATAGCCATGGTCCTGTCTTTTAAAAATGGAGGAAAATACAGAATGCAAAAGGTAAGTTTGGTCTGGAAAAAATTATGTAGTCTTATTTCTTCCCATCCCTTTTCATTATTTTACAACTAAAAGCTCTAAATAATATAAGACAATGAAAGGAAAATGTAGAAAGATAGTAAGAGGAAGGCAACCCAGCTTTCGACCCTAGGATTGGAGTAACAGTAAAGCAGCAGAACATCTTATAACTTCCCATCAGCCATCAGAATAGTAACCTACACCTAATGCTACATACTCTGACCTAGCAACATGAGGAAGGCTAGCTTTGTTCATTTCTCCCCCATATTTAACAGAATGTCATCCAATAAAACCAGGCAAACCTGAAGCCACAAATGGGGATCTTCACTTACAATAATCTACCAGGTTGCTCTTTCCCACCAGGCCTGGGACTTCCTTCCCCTACTGAGACCCATGGGTACAATAAGAAAATGCAGCAAGAGGGATCTTGCCATAACAATTAGCCTGCCAAGAAATCCCCTTTAGATCTATAATCTTGAAACTCCTCTTCTCTCACAGAGACATGTCAGGCAGCTGGAAGACACAAGCATGAAAGAATTTTGCTATACTTATCAAACATGGGAAGCTTCTTTGTCCTCACATGCCTAAAAGTTCTCTTATCTAACCAAAGACATTAAACTACCAAGCAGTAACAGTAAGAACCATAAAAAGTCACAATTCTAACAAGAAAAGATTATTAGTTAACTACAAAAACCAAATAAATTTGATATTAGAACAATCTGATAAGGATTTAAAGCAAGTATCATGAATATTTTTGAAAGCAATCCAATCAAACTCTCTGGAAACAAGTAAAAAATTACCCAATTTGACAAAGTAGTTTTTATAATTAAACATAAATGATAGAACCAAAAACTATATTAAGCCAAGTAAAATATTTCTTGAGTGGACAAATGGTGCTGGGAAAACTGGAAGTCCACATGCAGCAAAAGGAAATTAAACCCCTATGTCTCACCGTCCACAAAACTGAACTCAAATTGGATCAAGGACCTAGGAATTAGACCAGAGACCCTTGCCTGATAGAAGAAAAAGTAGGCCCAAATCTTCATCATGTCAGATGAGGTCCTCACTTTCTTAATCAGACTCCTAAAGCTCAAAAAATAAAATCATGAATCAATAAATGAGATGGATTCAAACTAAAAAGATTTTTCTCAACCAAGGAAATGATCAATAATGTGAAGAGAAAGCCCAGAGAGTGGGGGAACATCTTTACTACACTCACATCAAATAGAGCACTAATCATGAGGATATATAAAAACACTCAAAAATGTTCAACATCTAGTAATTAGAGAAATGCAAATCAAAACTACTCTAAGGTTTCATCTCACTCCAGTCAGAATGGCAATTATCAAGAATACAAGAATAAGTAGTGTTGGTAAGGATGCATGAAAAAAAGCTACACTCATACATTGCTGAACTCAATGTAGTATGGATGACAGACAATAGAAACATTGAGCTAGAAACCAGTTCAATATTATTTATATAATCTCAAAAAATAAAATAAAAAAAAAAACTAATTAGAAACCACAAACCAAGCTCCAGGGCCTTAAAAGACAATAATAAAAGTTCCAAGGTTCATGTCTTAGTTCATTTTTGTATTGTTAATTCAAAATATCTGAGACTGGGTACTTCATAAAGAAAACAATCTATTAAACTCCCCGTTTAGGAAGCTGAAAGTCCAAGATAAGGCAACCCCATCTATTCTGCTTCTAATAAGGAAGAGATCAGATGGGCAGAAAGTAAGATACTGTGGAGGAGTAAAACTTGCTCTTTTATATAACCTGTATTCGTGGAAACTCACCCAGTCCTCAAAATCAGCTTTAATCTCAGTCCTGACACAATCATCTCCTACTAGGCCCTAACTCTTAAATTCCCAAGACCTTTGAGTAGTTATACCGGACAACAAGCTGTAGTTCATGAGCCTTTGTAGGATACATCATTCCCAAAACATATAGTTCATGTCACTAATTCCTAGAAGGAAAGGAGTGAGAGTATTCAAAGAAATAATAACTAATATTTTATTAAATAAGGAGAAAACATAAACATTGAGATTAAAAAAAGTTAAGTAAGCTTCATATAGGACAAACACAAAAATTTCCACATCGAGTAGCATAATAATTAAACTCTTGAAAACTAAACACAAAGAAAAATATAGTGAAAGCATCCAGAGAAAGATAAAGTACTACCTGAAGGGGAATACAACAGTAATGGCAGTAATTTCTCATCTGAAACAATGGCAGTCAGGGATACGTGCAGAAGGAATAAAACTGTCAATGACAGGTTTACAACCAGCAAAATTAAACACAAAGTTAAAAAAAAAAGTGCTAGAAAAACAATCCTTAAAAATTAATTAAAGGAAGTTCCTCAAAAAGAAAGAAATGATAAAGGAAGGAATCTTAGAACATCAGGAAAGAAGGAAAAGCAACAGAAGGAATGGAACTATGGTTAAACAGAGTAGCTTATCCCTTTCATATTGTCAGTTTTTAAAATTCCATTTGATGATGGAAAGAGAAATCATAACATAATCTAAAACTCAAGATAATGGTGTTTTAAAATTGGAAATGTAAAGGGACTACATGGGAGGAAGCCAGATTTCCATACTGCTCTTCATGGTAAAATATTGACTGGCACCAATTTTAAACACATAGAACACATATGCCTATTACGACACTGATAGAAATCACTAAGAAAAACTATCCATAATTAGATATACTCAAATATTATTATTTAATCAATGTTGAGTCCTAAAAATTATTGAAATGTAAGGTCTTACATTTTTTTCTCTCTATGCATGGGTAGAGACTAGGTTGCTCAGTCGCTCTGCACCTTACCTAATGGGTTCACAAAAACAATTAATTTGCAGCAAATCTGACTTTTTGTTGTTGTTATGGGATGGCCAATATTCTTTCTACTTCCTTACACTGAAACTGGAAATCTATTGGTTGAACTTAAAAAAAATTGAAGAACTATTTGCCATACATATATGCATTATGTGTGTGTGCATATAAACAAATTCCACTATATACTTAACCAAGAAATATCTAAGCAATACTAAAAACATGATTTGCATGAGAAATTTTATAACAATAAATTTTATAAAAATAGTGAAATATATAAACAGAATAATTAATAATTTTGTCATTCACAAGAATAGATATTTATAGATAATGACAGGCAAATATATATATATATATATATATATATATATATATATATATATATGATGAAAATAGAGGGGAGATCATCGNCTATATATATATATATATATATATATATATATATATATATATTTGTCTAAATCACAAAAATAAAATAAGTTGAAAAAAATCACCTGAAGTTTTTCTAGTTGTAAGATATTTATGAACTGGCAAAAGTTATCTATGTGGACATAAATCAGTAAATGCCTCTGGAAGTAGCATCCCTGGCATGAGGAAACACTGGTTTGAAAAACAGTATATTTCTCATTCGACATTTGGTCTGACATTGAATAAAATTATCAAAACTCAAGGAACTGAACATTAAAAAAGACAAAAGCAGTCTTTTTAAATAATATATGCCAAGGAGTATCTAGAACAAAACAGAAACCTAATAACCAGGGATAAGATAAACATTAAATAATACTGACCAGGGAAGAGCTAGAAGGAAGAGATAATAAAGTAAAATACTTTGGGTGTACTAGATCAAAGTGGATAAAATTATTAATTATTTACCCACTTTCCTGAGTGTTTTCCAGTGTTTTAATTTCTATCTTGCAGAACTCTTTCATGACATAGAAATTAAGACAATGGGAAACACTCAGGAGAGTGGGTTAATAATATATTGTAAGGATGATTCTTAGAACCCTGGAGAAAGCTATGGGCCATACGAAATTGAATTAGAAATGTGAGGACCACCATTGTAAATGGTGGAAGAAAGTATCAAAAGGCTTGGAGAAATGAATGTTCTAGAATATAAATAGCATATAATGCAGGAAGCCTACCAGTTAAATATTTTCAGCTAGAAGTTCTGAAGGACATAAAGCAATAAAGTAATGATGGAAAAGGCACCAGCATCTCTGAAAAACTCAGCAGTAGTTGTTATTTTGGGGCCAAGGTAAAGGGTAGAGGTTATTGTTATGGAACCAGGTTCTCTGATAGCAGGGGAGATGACCAGATCATGGAGAAAGAGAGGTAGAATAATAGTTGTCCCCATTAAAAGCAGAGATGAGTTTCTTTATCATGACAAGCAGCAAAATCAGAAAGGCAGCTAGGAGTTTCTGATGCATAGAAAATGAAGATGATAAACAGGATCCAGCATCTTTAGAGATAACTAATTCTGTGCTTGCTTAAACTACCAATAAAAAGAAATCAAGGATGAACAACCAGAGGTTGAAGACAATAAAAACAGTCACACGCACTGACTTCTTTTCAGCCCCAGAACCAGTTTTCAGACCTAAAACCTAGTTACTTAGTGACAATATGGCACTTGAAATGAAGGAGCATGCAATTCCATTACAACCCTTTATGGTAATGTGTCCCTAGTCTATGACCATTAACTAGGGAAAGCATACACTGAGGAAAAATGTTCATGTGCTCAAGACTATTGGATAAAAGATACTGTCTGATTATCCAAAGAACCATCATGGTCTTCTTGTTATTTGGAGTTACATGGGGTCATTTTACAAATTATGTCCCAACATATATGTGACAGAGTATATCCATTGGTAGAAAGATACTAAGAATTTTCTTCCTCAGTTGTCTCCCTCAGTCTCTCTCTCTCTCTCTCTCTCTCTCTCTCTCTCTCTCTCTCTCTATCACTTTCTCTCTCTTCCTCCAAACACACACACAAACACACAACTTTTACACTCGGAATTAACCTAATGAAATTAACAGAACCCCCCACCAGTGACATTTTGCCCTATAGGATATGAACTATCACATTGGGGGGAAAAAAGAAGTAAATAAAAGTATGTCCATCCTTGGTCAAAATTGTTAATACAAACCAGGTGCAGTGGTGCATGCCTATAATCCCAACAGCTCAAGAGGCTGAAGCAGGAAGATGGTGAGTTCAAAGCCAGCCTCAGCAACAGCAAGACGCTAAGAAACTCATTGAGATCCTGTCTCTAAATAAAATACAAAATAGGGCTGAGGTTGTGGCTCAGTAGTTGAGTGCCCCTGTGTTCAATCCCTGGTATACCCCCTGCCAAAAAAAAAACTGTTAATAAAAAGCAATATTGTTTATGGGGATATATGACAGAAATTAGTGTCACCTTGAAAATCTCAAAGGTACAGAAAATAGTACAAATTTTGTGGCCTCCATAATATCTTAATTTCATTAACTAGCTTATTCCCTATTTAAACCAGGCAGATCCTGAAAGATGACAATAAACTCCCACAAAATCAACAAGATGGCAGCCCTGATTGCAGCTGCTGTGTCATTAATATCTTTTAAAAAGACAGATTATATAGTCCTGAATATTATATACATGGATCAATGACAGATACATACATACATACATACATACAGGACAGATGATTTCATGGCTACCTTTTGCTTCACTGCTGTATATACTGAGGATGAGATGTGGTCTATATTCAGTTCACTCAGGACACATTTCTCTACATATTTACATTATTGTCCCAGGAGAGAAAATACTCCATGATTTTTTAATAATAGAATCTTAAAGAATCAGAACACTTCCCCCAGGAGTCAGATTGGTTAGTTAAATAAATTTTTTTCAAAAAATTACTTTAGTTGGGCACACTGATGAGACCATGTGAAGTGGACCACATAAACAAGAAAAGGTCAGAAATTTAAATTATTAAGTTATCCCAGATTTATCCAATGAGAGCCCCTTTGGTTTGATTCTTTCGTCATGCTCTTGTTACTTTTATGAGCAGTTCTTTACTTCTGTACAATTAAAAGTTTTAGACTCTTCTTGTACCTTCTCTTCCTGCCCTTGCTGTCACTTCTACAAGCAGCCTAAGCACTCATAGTGGAGTTGACTTTTAAACTCCTTATTTCTGAGATGAATGTTACTATTGAAGTATCATTGTTTTCCCCTAGATCTTTGTTGGGGCCTGATCTCCTGAGGTCTTAGAAAGTGCACCCTGAAGAATATGAACGCAGAGTTCTTGTTTATTAACCCAAGCAAAGGAAGCTGGAATGCTGCACCTGACAGACAGCAATAACTCCCCACACTAGGCTCATTCTTGTGGGGCATGATGACCCTGTTTAAGAAGAAAAATAAGGTCCTAACTGTACTACCTGCTACATACTTTAGGTGTGAGTTTTCTGGCCTTTTGTCTGAATATATCCTGATTTGTGAATGGGAAAAATGTTTTCCTAATACTAGCAAACAAGTTAGTTATTTTCAAATATGTTATGCCATAGTTTAGATGTATCCTTACACTACCCTATAAAAAATGTGCATTCTGCCATCATGGGTAACAAATTAGAATAAATAAATAATTTAATAAAAATGTGCTGTGCAAGAACAAAGAAGTCTGGAGCTTTCCCCATCTCCCTCCAATAAAGAAATTGTCAATTTTAAGAATCAGAGTTTCCATGCATAATTGCAGGAACCAAATGCTCAGCAGTAGTTCATTCACAGCAGATCCTTTCAACAGAGCATATATGTTTGCATGTATGTAAAAGTCATGAGATTATAATGATATAATTGTAATGAAAAGATTCTTGCTGGTCTTCCAACATTGTATATTTTATTTTTGGAGAATACCACTACAGAATTATGATTGTTAAATTTCCATTTTTTAACCTTTTTAACCTACCCATTCTATTATGTGAAGATTGAACATGTATATTATACCATTTTTTGTTTTATTTAACATCTCTGACATTAACATTATTTTATAAGTCTGTGATGTACTCCAGAAAATGTTGTCTGTTTTTGTTACTATATTGATTCTATATGAGCTCTATTTAATTCAATGTTTAATCAAACCATTAAAATTGTAATTATAGTAGAATATTTCTAGTATGATTATTTGGTCCTTTTTCAATCTATTCATGCTTCCTTTACATTGCTCTAGTCTTCAGACTTCCTTCTATTATTTCAACAATTTAATTTGATTTAAGTAGTATTCATTTTTGTTTTCCTTTTATTTTTATCTCATGGCCTAAAAATAATAATAATTACATTTGTTTTGTCAAAGACTCTTCTTCATAATGAATCATTTTTTTTAATTTTGTTTTTTTTTGTTATAAACAAATCAGCAGAAACTTTTTTTATTTTTTTGTATATTCTGAATTGTGGATATATTCTAAGAGTAGAGTTGCATGTGTGTTTTAACAGTTCCCTAGAGTTCATTGACCACAAACCATAAGCTTTATTATAATTGATCAACTACTTGGGATTCTTTTCCATTTTGGCTAAGATAATACATGTACATTATCCTATGAGTAACATAAGTTTGTATTTTGATTATATTATGGGTTTTTTTTTTTCACAAATGCCAGGGCAGATATAAGCCTGTTTACCACTGACTTAGTAAGGCAGAAATATTGATTTTTTTATCTGTTTGTTCTGTGATAGTAATTCTCAACCAACAAAAATTTCTCTCCTCAGTTACTCCCAGAAATGTTGGACAATGTCTGGAGATATTGTTATTATTATTATTTTTGTAACCAAGAAAGGGAGGGGTTATAGGTAGTCTGGGAAACAGTGGGTAGAGATTAGGAATGCCACTCATCATCCTTCCGAATGAAGGATAGTCCTACAAGAAACAGTATCCAGCCAAAATCTTGGTAGTGCCAAGGTTAATCATATTAATACAATTAATTTTTACTTCAGTTAAAACCTGCATTCTTATTTTACCAAATAGTCAAAGGCAAAATATCATTCTTATTATTTTTGTTTTTTCTGTTTCTTCATCAACAAACCTAATGTTTTGTTGTAGAGATTATACTGCTATATAAGGGAAAATCATAATCCCTACTTTCTAAAAAAAGACAACTAAGATTTTTTTTTTCCTTTCTTAGTGAATTTCCTCCAACTTTGATTGATGTTCTCCTTTTTCTTCTCACTGAAATTCACTTAGAAGAATATTTATTTTTCTAAATTACATAGAGTGGAATAGATAGCTTTCATAAATCATACTTCAACATTTTACATAGCAGTGGCCAGAAGACCAATAAATCTTATAATTATCCAGAAGAACTTGCTAATATTAGAATATGTACATATCTGCAAACTGAAATTCTAAAGTACCATGCATAGGTCAGTTTATAATAAATTTATGTTTTACATTTATATATAGAAATATAGATTATCAAAATAAAATAATTTTAAAAAATTATGTAGTTCCGTAAGTCAGGTCATTAATATTATACAGAAAATATTAAATTGAGTTCTTGATAAATGGTATTCATCTTGATTATTATTTTTATTCTTTACTTGACAGATTTTTAATGGTTCTAATTTTTATTCCATGATTTATCTTTTTATAAAATTAATATAAGGATTATGCACCATATAGATGACACCTTGCAGTGAAAATAATCAAGTGTCTCTCAGAATCAGGTCAACCTTCTCAGTAAGATTGCAATATATCACAATGATTCAAGTTTCTGCATTATACGCAAATGTAGAGGACAAGATGACTTTGTAACCCAGATTGCCTGGGCACATTGCCAAAAATTGGATTTTGTGCTACATTAATGTAATGGAGAAAGACTGACTCTTGAATTGCACTTATGTTCTATTGGATTTAAAAAAAAAAAAAAAGAACTCACCATACCCTGGACTAGAGACATTAAGCAGAAAACCCTGATTATAAAGTTAAGCAAAGTTAAAATTATATGTATATTTCAATTATTATAATGTTCATTAAAGTAAGCAGATACAGTGATAGCAATAATAGTGGTAAAAAGCATAATTAATTCAAAATCATTCATATGCACAAAATTTATATTATATTATTTCTGTACCCTGTTCACTCTTCTAGGCACTAGAAATAGAAAATCAGCAAGTGCAACAGATGAGATCATTTCTTCATAGAAACTGAATTTGGGGAATGCCTACAATAAACCATTAATCAAAAATAGCAGATAGTGACAAATACCAAAACTAGATATCACATTAAGAGAATGTGTGGAATATTTTTCTGTGAAATATATATATATATATTTCACAGAAAAATGATAAAGGTTGAAGTTGAATTATTTCCTCCAAAATGATAACATTGAAGTCCAAACATCTATACATATAAATATGATTTTATTGAAAAATACTCCTTGTTGATATAAGAAAATTAACATATGGTCATTAGGGTAGGATCTAATCCATGTGAATACAGAAACAGAAATTATATAGCGGTATAAACCAAGGATTGCTAAATATCATCAGAAACTAGGAAAAAGGCATGAAATAGATTTTCTCTTAGAGCACTCAAAAGAACATAACACTGCAGATAATCTTGAATTTGGACTTTTATTCTCCAGAACTTTGAGAGAATAAAGTCTTGTTCTTCTAAGACACGAAGTTTTTGGTGCTTTGTTATGGCAGCTCTAGGAAACTAATACATAATACAGATGTTATCTAAGTTGAGATCTAATTTATGACAGGAGTCAATTCTATGAAGACTAGGGGAAGATTGTTTTGATTATACTGCGAAGGCTAAAGGCGGGAAAGAGCTGTTAGGCACATGAAAAAGAAAGGTGTCTGTAACTGTGTTGTGAAGATAATGAGGTGGACAGGCAGTTGTGGAAAGTGATTGCTTTAGTCAGCTTTTTCACTGTTGTGACTAAAGGACCTGACCAGAACAATTTTAGGGAAGGAAAAGTTTGAGGGCTCACAGTGTCAGAAGTCTCAGTCCATAGTCAGCCAACTCCTTTCCTTAGGGCTCAAAGTGAGGCTGAACATTATGGCGGAAGAGTATGGAGGAGGGAAGCAGCTCACATGATGATCAGGAAGCAGAGAGTGAAACTGCTCAACAGATACAAAATACATACACCAAAGGCAGGCCCCCAGTGACCCACCTCCTGCAGCCACACCCTACCTGCCTGCAGTTACCACTCAGTTAATCCCCATTAGGGGATTAATTCACGGATGGTGTTAAAATTCTCAAAACCAATCATTTTTTCTCTGAACCTTGCATTGTCTCACACATGAGCTTTTGGAGGACACCTCACATGCAAACAATAACAGTGATACTAAATAGGTAGGTAGGTGTCCTTCAAAAGAATCCTGTTAAAGAGTTCACATTTTATTGCAACTAACCAAGAATTATAAATATATTTATTGAAAAATATGGTTTCCTACCTGTCCTTCCATCCCGACCTAAATGATACTGACACCAAAATTCCTCCTGTGACCTGGCCCTTACTACTGCCCACCAAAAGAGGCCAACAAAAGTAACTAACTCCTCTCATGGCCTGCCTCTGCTAAAGTTGTATATATAGCCCAGAACCTTGTAGCCAGCAGCCATTTTATTCTTGAAAATAGGCCACATCAGTTGTTTGTCGGATTGACCCTGTGGCTGAATAAAGAATAGCTTGCTGATCTGAGATCTGCTCCCCACTTCCATCATTTGAGCACCATGTGCTTACATTTATGTATAAATATTATAATGAGAACAGAAAGGAAATGTGTATTCCTAGAATGGCATTCTGGAGAATGGCTAGTGGGAAGAGTGGTAGGATGAAGGTGGATGAGAGTGAGGCAGACAGGGCATTAGCATAGGCTGCAATCATCAGTGGTTTACACTACAAATGCTTTTTATTCCATTAATAATACTGGAGATGGAAAAGAGTAAAAGATTTATGATATGTTGACAGAAATTGCTGGCAAAGAGCATATGTGGAATGAGAATAATAAAGAATGAAGAATAACTCCTGGGTTTTTTGGCTTCAGATACTGGGAAGTTTTTGCTACCATTTCCTGACATCAGGAAGATCAGGAAGAAGTGTCAGGTGTCAAATGGCACAAGTTCCACTCTAATATTACAGAAAAATAAGGCCTACTAGAAAAGTACTACATTCACAGTTTGGAGATAGTGTCGATTTTGAATTCAAGGGTGATATATATGAAGTACACATTGTGGATAATTGGTTGATATGTGAAGCTGCAGCCATATATATATATATAGTAACCTTCAATAGATGAAAATGAATTACCCCAAGTGCAATTCCATTTAAAAATGGGTTAGGATATGGGGCTCACTAAATATACTGATAAAGAAAAACCCATATTTCATGCAGAAAAGAGGAGAAAACTCAAACCAGTACCCAAGAAAGATTCCCGTGGAGACAAAAAAATTAGTAAATCTTTGGGAATAAATTATTTTTCATACTCTGGTGAAAGGAAGTAAAGTATCTACTGAAATAAAGGTATTTCCAGGAAGAAGGAAGAGCATGTCTAAATTCCCAATGGCACAGAACACAAAATAATACATTAAAATAAAATTTTAAAAAAATCAATATGATTCAATGCAACTCATGAGGAAATGAGTCTGAGGATATGATCAAGCCAGGTTATCTTTGGCAAGGGAAACTCATGTTAAGTGTGCTGGATTTCACCTAATGAACATATGATGCCTGAAAATAATTTAGGCCAGAATATCTATATCACAAAATACAGATAAATAAACAAAATAGAATACCTTCCTAATTTTTCTGCAAAGAATGAACTTGAGGACAGCATGAATAAGACACAGCTATGCCTCTTTCATCATGAAGTTACTGCAACTGTTATGGTTTGGATGTGAGGTGTCCCCCAAAGCTCATGTGTGAAAAAAATGCAAGAAATGTTCAGAGGAAAAATGATTGGGTTATAAGAGTCTTAACCCATCCGGAATTAATTCCATGACAGGGATTAAGTGAGTGGTAACTGAAGAGGTAAGGTGTGACTGGAAGAAGTGGGAATTGGGGGCGTGGCTTTGCAGTATATATTTTGTCTCTGTTTCAAACACTCCCTCCCTTGCTCCTTCTCTCTCTCACTCTCTCTCCTTCTTGATCTCATTGTGAGCTGCTTTCCTCTGCCACACATTCTTCCATGATGTTCAGCCTCACCTCAAGCCTCAGGAATAGAGCTGGCTGTCGATGAATGGAGACCTCTGAAACCATAAGCCCTAAAATAAACCTTTTCTTCTCTAAAGTTGTTCTGGTTGGGTCTTTTACTCACGGAAGTGGAAAAGCTGACTAAAACAGTCACTAAACTTGTTTCATGTTTATTCTTAACACAATAATGAAAACCTCAAATATGACATACAATAAACAGCATCACATGCCTCAATTACCTATTTTCTGCTTATATAAAAATAGATATTTTCTACTTATATAAAAATATTCATCCATATTCTTCCTTTGAGATATTTTAAAACATATTTTAAAAACTTTGTAGGTTTTTTCTCACAAATTGAATCACTTATATCATTATTTGACATAATTATTAATATATTGTTCAGTAAATCTTGAATTATTAGAAACACTCAGATTATTTTCATATGAGTTATGATTAGGATCCAGCAATTTCTTTAGTCATTAGGTGACAGGAAAAGTATATAATAAAATACTTGTAAATTAGAATTTTTAATAAGTGAAGTGATTCAACATGTAAGACATGGGCTGCAGAATATCAAAAGGTAATATCTATTGGATAATAGATTGAAAAGTTGTTTGCACACAATATTTTTATGTACAAAGTACCCATTTTGAAAAAAGTTATTAATATGAATTTTCAATGCTAAAAATTATGAATTATTTCAAGTGAAAATGCTAATCAGGGCAAATTTACAAATAAGTGATTATGGTTTTCAAAATTCTAAGGGAATTCCTATTTAATGTACTAGCAAATTCTTTTAAAGATGTTTATTTGAGAATTTTTCTGCCAAACTAGAAATAAAAACTTAAAATTTCAGTTGTGCATGTAGCACCCTTCCTTTTCTGCAGTTCATCCAGAATTTGAGTTATAAATGGCTTTTGCAAATGTCAGCCAGAATTCTCCATATTAAGGAGAATGTGGAAGGGTATCCTGTGGGGGAAGGAGAATTCGGTTTTAATGAGTCAATCTCTCTTTCTGTTTGGTGTGTTTTAACTCCTCTGTTCTGAGTCTTAATGGTTATTGCTGGAATGGTCTCACTTGGCACATTGTGCTGAGATGGATTGCTATTTGCTCACAGGAAAAGTTTTGTAATGGACTAATTCTATAACTCACTGCAATATTTTTCTCATTCCAACACCACAATTTGCATACAGATTGTGTGCTGTGTGTATGTGTGTGTATGCCCCATATAATTTTGTTTCATTATTACTCTGAGAAAAATAGACATTTACACATCTAAAGAAAGTTTCCATATATCCATTAAAACTATATCAAAAGATATTAGTAAAAACAATCTTATTACTCCATTAGTATTACTATAATTATTATCAAATTTTTATGGAATGTCCTCATTTTAAAATATATGAGTTGGATATGTTTAATATATCTTGAATTTAATAAAGGAAGCAATGTGATATATTCCTTATTATTAGGGAGTTTATAACCTTCTAGGTGATGAGTCTTTGAAAAGAAATATTAAAAGACAGTTTGAAAACTATGTATTCATTTTATACAGTAGTTCAGAAGAGATAGCAGAAATAAGAGAAAGAGAAAAAAAAGATTAGTTCACATTTCTATAAAATAATTGAAGTTATGTTTTTCCAACTATGGTAAAATATGGGCTTTGATTAATGGAATTACTTACATTCTTTAAATTCCTTTTCTTATCTGTTGAGGAAACAAACACTAGAAGTATTACTTTCACAGAATTATGTTAAAGAAAATTATATTTGCTGTCCTTCTGCTGCCCTTTACTCCAACAACCTGCTCCCCAAATTACATTTCTCTCATTTTCCTGCCTTCATTGAAACAGATTGACAGTAACTCCAGGTACAGTTAACCTCTAGTTAAAAGACCATTTTTTTTTCAGTCTAAAAGTATTTCCCCATAGATGCAGTTAAATTGAGCCATTGATATCAATAAAAATCCAATCTATGGCATGTGTAAGCCCTCATAGATGCTAATTGCTGTGTTTCTATATTTATATTAGTACTGTGAGTTTTAAGAATCCAGTGCTCCCTCTAGTTACCTGTTTATCTATGATTTGGCGAACTCTGAGATTCATGGACATTAGCTTGCTTGTTAAGAAGGCACACAAAATTATCATCCTAAATATTCTTCTATTTATCAACACAAATGGGCCATTTACATTTTACCAAATTCTATGTGATCATTATATTTAATAATAAAATATTAATGTTTGACCTAATTGTGTTACTGTAGCATATGCAATGTAAACTATTAATATACAAACATTCTTAATTTTATTGAAAACAGGTGCAAATATTGACTTACTAAATACAGGTTATCACCTAAATAAATATCTCCTACAACTATGTATCAGCGTATTCTGATGAATATTTGAACCATGTAAATTTGTATCCAGATGTTTTATTAAACCTACCATAATGTAATTATATTTGAAAGCATGTTTCATTAGTAAAGATCCCATAAATAATATTATTGACTTAATTCATTTACCCAAAATCTGACAAAACATCATAACCTAACATAACATATGAAATAAATCTTGTCAACAACAAAGAAAGGAGTGTGGAAGTAAGGTATGTATGCAGTTTATATATCATCAGACAAATTGCTAAGTGTGCTTTATCATGATTAAACATGCTCTATGTCTGCTTCCTTCTTTTCAGCTTGAAGAAATACCTTATCAGTGAAACACAATAATTTTAGTTCATAAATACTATGGCATCCATTATAGATATATAGAAATAATTTTAAAATGTAGATTACTTCCAAATCATTAGTTGTGTTCTAGCTCTTTTGAGTTGCCAAGTAAGTGGTTTCTGGACTACTGAAATTTGTACATTTCTTTAATTCACATAAGACTAAAACCACAGTTTTGTTTTTTTCCCTTGTTTCCAAAGGGCTGTTGTTAAACTTGTGTGCTGTTTTTTTCTTTAAAGTTTTACATATTCTTAAAGGGAAATAGTCAAATGCTCATTCTTAAGATCTATTGATCAATAGTTCAAGACATTCAATGTTTAGTAGAAGCCAGGCATGAGAGACAAAGCAAATAGATAAAGAAATAATAGGAAAGGAAGAAAGCAAAGGAAAGAGGGAGGGAAAGAGAAAGATATGAATTTAGGGAGGAGAGAAAGAGAGAGAGAGAGCATGAGAGAAGAGTTGTAGTTATACTGGACTATAGTTTTAAGAAGTAAGTCAGAAACAATTAGCTTAGAAGTTTTACCAAGCAATTGTTTGGCTTTTTGATATTTGTCTAATTACTTAATCCTTTAAAACTCTGATTTAAAATAGAAATAAAATATGATCTTTTACTTTGCCAATTGTTTTATGGTAATCAAATGGGTTAATTCATGTGAACCACTCTGCTAATCATGGATCCTGTCAAGAAGCACACAGTTGATATATGTGAGCAATTATTATTAAATATGACTATGGAATACAAAATGGATACAATGCTGATGTGTTTCTAATACATAATCTGTTACTGATATGTAGATTTGAAACACAGCCAAAGAAGAGAAATAACCTATAATTTCCAGTTTTATCTATGTTTATGGGGTTCCTAATATGTGCTAGAGATATTGGAATAGTACAAAAAAACATTAGGATATAAAGAAAGATTATATTTTAGTTGGGAAAAGAAAATTATAATCGATTATGCTAAAATCCTATAACAGAAGTATCCTTCTCATACCCTTTCTTTGTATGGAAGTACACAGAAAGAATGACTGTGCATATTCTTGTATTAAGATGTGATTTATCTGAGATGATCCCTGGAGAATGTACACACTTCTGCAGAGATCTACAGAGTACTGGGCAGAGAGACGCCAAGGATTCCTTGATAATATTTGCAAAGATCTAAATGTACATAAAACAGAATATTGCCTGGAATCTGGAACTATATTTAAATGAAAGAGCAGTGAGGGGCCAAGATATATTAAAATATTTTACTTCCAAAAATATTTCAGTTGAATCTTTAAAACATTTTTATTTAATAATTTCTATGCATTAAATAACAGATAGTTCTCATAATTTCCCGCATTGCATTACTTAACAACACTTAAATATACTGGAGAATATCTAGGTTTTCTGATGTTGTCCCATAAATAGCTTACTCTCAAATGTCTTGTCGATGTTTATTTAATGTGTAATTGAAATTATATTTTGGAAACCTCAACATAACAATTTTTAAACAGAATGGAAAAGTAAAAATGTATCAGAAATAATCATCTCATTATTAGCATGCAAAATATTTTTAGGCTTTTGATTTAATATCACTCCATAAAAACATGTCCTTCCTTTGATGACTTATTCTCACCAGAGTTAAAAGAGGTTTTATTTATATAAACATAATTATTTAGAGCCTGAGTTCTAGACACAGTATGATGGTGTCCTATTGTTCACCTTCTACACCATGAGCAAGTGCAGCTACAACAATGGTGATGTTGCTGTCTCCTATTTTCACCCAAGTACATAAGTTATTGAAAAAAAGATGCCTTTAATGTTTCATGGTACTGCATAAAAGGCAACAGATCCTTAATATATAGATTTCCTGAATAATAAAAAATGGCCAATATTTTTTTATATTTGAATACTTACTCCATGACAACTTATATAGTGATTTAACAAAGAAATATAACACAACTTAATAAAAGAACCATTTGAATAGAATCTAACAGAGTCATTTATCTTAGTTCCTTTTTCCTTCAATAAAGAGAATAGTGCAATAAAATTGTCTCAGTATCCACAATGTTTTTTTTCTAGATAGTGAATATTTCTACACATATGAGTATAAACTGAGTTTCTGAGAATAATCACTAATGACCTTTCTATTTTGGAAAAGAAAGATCCAAAATACATAACACATTGCAGGAAGAAATAACTACTGAACAACTTGTGCATCAAAAAGTCATCCTGATCTAAGGTAAATAGAACAATCATTCAACACTTATTTTATTTGACTGATTTTTGGCAAAGGTAGTGGCTTGTGCTATGAATTGGGAAGAATTTTCAAATTAAAGGTATGACAAACCAGTGAATATATTTCTATATACACATAATAACTTCTGAAATAAATATCTATGCAATATCTTTTCAAAGTGAACTTTCAATTTTCTTCTCACTTTGAAGCCACAAATGACTACAGAGATCACATTAACTTTAGAAAAAGATTTCAAATATAAAGTTAAAAAGAAATCAGTGAAGCATGTTTCAGCTTTCATTTCCTATCCTAAATTTCAGAATCTCTGATTTCCTTATTTATCTTAATTTTCTTGTGTGGTATGTGTATTAGTCAGCTTTCCATTGCTATGACAAAAATATCCACAATAAACTATTTAAAGGAGTAAAGATTTATTTTGGCTCACAATATCAAAGATTTCAATCTATGATTGGTTTTGGACCCAAGATGAGGCATAACATTGTAGCAGAAGGAAATGCTAGAGGAAAATTTCTCAGTTCATGGCAGTCAAGAAACAGAGACAGAGAAAGGGGCCAGAGATAAGAAGCACCCTTCCATCACACACTCCCAGTGACCTACTTTTTGTAACTATACCCCATCACCTACAGTTTCTATGACCTCCCAGTAGTTCATTCAGATATCAATGGATTAATCCAGTGATGAAGTCAGAGTCCTCATGATCCAATAATCACTTTCCAGTAGTCCCACCTTGGACATTAATGCAGTGGGACCAATCCTTCAATTCATGAAACTTTGTGGGACATTCCAGATCTAAACCATAACAGTATATCCCCTTCCAAACTACATATGATCGTTTTATTTCCCATTCAGTGGATTTAAAATGTTTTCAGCTTTAATAAAAGTACTAATTCAATAAATAATTAAAATTAAGATAATTTACTTTTGCATATAATTAAGCACATTAGAGAAACCTTTATATTTATTATTTTATTAAGCCCTAATCTTCAAAAATTATATTGTCAATGTATATGATGTATATTATACAATTAATAATAGTACCTGTTACAATTATTTCTCAATATGATATTGCTTTGTGGATTTGCTCCATTGTTCAATTTTAAAAAATAAATATTATGCAAGAAGAAAAGTAAAAAATATGAATTTAAAAATGTGAAATTTAAAACCAAATGAGAAAATAAAAGTAAATGATGTTTAAATAATAAAGTTCAAAAAGTACATCATGAACATGAACACTGAAGCTACATTTTTAATTGAAGAATTATTGTTAATAATAATGAAAATATAATTCCCTAAATCAAATAAATAGAAAATTCCCAGTGAAAATAACTAGAAATTAGTATGAAGGAATTTTACTTGTGTGTAAATATTCCATAAGAAATGAGATGAATTTGAATTTTCATCTCTATTTTGAGAAGATAGCCATTAATATGTTACAATGAAATTATATTCAGTAAGTACAAAACTAGGAAAGAGGGAAAACACATGAGAGCAGTCCCCCCACTCAACCTATCTTTCTGCCTAGTTATCTCCTCTTAAATTTGGTGAAGCCTAGGAAACCAAGTAATTCACTGAGAATGTGAAAATCTTATATTAAAGATACTATTACAGATGGGTGGAGATTGCAGAACAGTGAGCCAGAAAAAGGGAAGAATGTAGGGTTGGGTTCTACAAGAATCCTTGACGGAAGGTTGCCCTCATTAAGCTCAGGTGGAAACCTCACAAGCCAGAAAGTAAGCAGCTGCTTACTTTCATGTTTCTATGTGACATGACTGAAATGTCACTTAGTCTGACAGAGTTGATGTCCTGACCAATCTGAGTAGAGACTTCAATAATTTTTGAAATTCTGTTAAAACAAAAGGAGGCCATACCTTAGGATAAGAACTACATCATGAGAGAACTTCCCTTTAAACCCTCCAAAACAAAGCTACAAGGGAAACTCAAAACAGTCAAGGAAATATTTTTAGAATAAATCTAAACATCCTTTATGGGAAAACAATATAACTCAAACACAAATTTAGAAATTGCAGAAAAAATAATCTATTATATTTCATGACTTAATAGAATAGCTGGTCTGAAGAAGTGAAGAGAAATCACAGAAGAAACATAGAAATGATTAAAAGAAAGGCAAGAACAGAAATCTGAAAAGTCCAATATTTGAAATGAAAAAAATTATAGAATGAGTTTATTAAGAGATTGAGCCTCAATGAAATATAGATCAGTGAACATAAAAAACTTAGTATAAAGAGTTATCCAAAATGAAACACAGAAAGAATTAAAAAATACTGAAACATAAAAATAGTAAAATTCAATAAATTATAGGAAAATATCAGTAAACTACAAGAAAGTTACTAGTGATGTATTTAAGATCTCAGGAAGAAGAGAGAATGGGCCTCTGAAAAACTGAAATAGTGTTCCCAAAGTGTTGAAAATGATCAAAATCAAGTTTCATGAAGTTCAGTGAATGTTAAATACGATAAATAAAAAACACTCACACATTGCAAATTATACTCAAATTGCTGAAAATCAAAGAAGAAAAATATCTTTAAAGTAGCGTGAGAAAAATAATATAATGCATACATAAAGCAATGATACAAACAGTAGCTACAGTATAATTAGAAAGCATAAAGATAAGCAAAAATGATATATTTTAAATATTCAGAGAAAAATAAACTGTCAGCTAACAATTTATATTTGATAAAAATAGTCTTCAATAGATGTATGTGATATAAAGAGCATTTCATGAAAACTGAGCAAATGGTTCATCATCATATACACAGTAAAAGAAATACTAAAGAAAACTCTTCAGTATAAAAATAAATCATACAAGATGAAAATTCATATATGTAATTAGGATGATTAGCAAAGTTAATGATAAATTGTGAATAAGTGAATAAATGAATATTCTTTTCTACTAACTTCCAAAAAAAGCCATTAAAAGATAATAAATTTTATTGTAAGATATTATTTATACTATGTGTGGAAATAAAACAAATGATAAAAGTAGCACAGGGATAATTGGTTAATGAAAAAATATGCTGTTGGATGCTTCTTATATTTGAAAATGTGGATTATAAAGTATAAAATAATACAACATAATTTTGAATAGACTATTACAATATAAGAAGACATAATTCAATTTTAAGCACCAAAATTCATGAGGAGAATTTACAGAAAGGGAAAAAAATGGAGGAAACCAATTGAAAATGAAATCAGAATTCTTAAAAAGCATAGAAAACTCCATATAAGAAAAATCAGAATTATTAAAAAAGCAAAAAAACAAATTAACAGTAAGTCGAAAAGCAGTGAATACAAATAGAAATATACCAATAATTCCATTACATATCAAATGACTACATGCTCCAATCAATGGAACTAATTACCATGGATTTTCAAAAAGGATTCTACAATAAGCATGTGTATATATGTATGTATATATTTTATTTATTTATTTATTTATTTATTTATTTATTATTGGTTGTTCAAAACATTACAAAGCTCTTGACATATCATAATTCATACATTAGATTCAAGTGGGTTATGAACTTGTATATATGTATAAAACTCATGGTTGAAATTAAAAGGGTAAAAAAATAGAACGATGAAATCATAATCAAAATAAGGATTATATGAATCTTTTTCAATAAAAAAGTTAGATTTCATTATGAGGGTAACATTTCATAATGATTAATGGATGTGCTGAACAGTAAGACATAACAATGATGAATGCATATTTGCCCAGTAAGAGAACTTCATTACACATAAAGCAAAATCAAACAGAACTCAAGAAAGAAAGAGAAGTTCACAGTCATTGTTAAGGATTTTATCATTCATCTTCACAAAATAAAAATAAAACAAATAGTCAAAAGGCAGGAACAATATTGATTACCTGAACAAGACAATCCATCACTTTCACTTAATTTGCAAGTACAGAACACTGTACCCAGCGCATTCACCCTTACAGCTTTCTAGTTGAACTTGGAATGCACCTCACATAATTTATAATCTGAGCCATAAAATGTAACTCAATGCAACTGAAACATTTGAAATCTGAGTAAAATCAAAACATAGCTTCCTAAACATAGCATATTAAAATGGTGAGGTAGCTTAAAGTAGTACTAAGTGAAAATACATATAGTTGAAAATGCTTATTTTGTGGGGGAAAATGAGGTTGGTTGAAAAAAAAAATCATTCATTTTATTATCTACTTTAAGAAGCTGGCTAAAGAAATAAATCCAAAGTACTAAAAAAGAAGAAAATGTTGTATGCTCATTATTATTTAGTTCAATGTATTTTTCAGTTTACTTTGACCCATTGTTACTTTAGCATTGTTTTGATTGATATGTGAACATTACACAATATTCTAGACATAATACTACTGGCTTATAATTTAACTTTGCTATGATAAAAGAAAGTGCTCCATAAGATTTTGATATTCACAACTCTATTGAGATTTATTTTATGACCATGATACGAATTATCTTCGTAAATATTCTTTGTTCACTGATAAAAGAGTGACTACAGCAATTTTAAGATGTAGCCTTCTATATGTGCAAATATGACAAATTGATGGATGGTGTTATTCCCATAATCTGCCTTCGTTTTTTCTCCCTCTATTTTTTTATTTCAAATACTTATAGATATAGTGTAAAATCATTTTAATAAAAGCAAATTCATGAAAATAAATTTAAAAATTCGGAAATTATAAAGGAAATATACTCACAAAATTAAAATGTAAGTGAAATTCGATGAGTACCAGCAAGATGGATCAAGAGAAAAAACTCATGAATGAATTGATATAATTAATATTTTTGCAGAAACTTAAAAGCTGACAAAGGAACATTACTCAAAACTTTACTATTAAATTCTATAGCCAATATGAAATATGAAAACATTTATCAGAGACAATTATTACAATGTGTGAATAAAAACAGTTGAGTATGCATCAAAGTAATTAATTTTCTAGTTAAAAATTCTATCAGAACCATGCAGAACCATATTGAATAGCCTGTTAAGTGGTAGCTATAATACAATGTGCAGAAAAGTTTTTCTTCCACCTATCACACTGGAATCAAAAAATTGTTTATTAATTTTTCATATAATTACATAGTTTATTCTGTAAAAATGGATTTTTCTTTAAAACAATATTACATAAATAGATTTCAGAAGTTGAATAGGCTGCAGGAAAATCAGTGGTATGCTAAAGACAATAGTTTTCAGAGTGAACTCTGGACCAGCATTAACACATCACCAAGGGACTTATTAAAAATGCAACTTCTCAGTACTCCTCCTAGAAATACTGAATAAGAAATTCAGGTGTTGGGACCCAGCAAGTTGTGTTTTATGAAACTTTTTAACTCAATATGATAAACACTTAAGTATAAAGTCTTAGGGTTTAAGCATTTCCATTACTTCCAATCAGAGTTACGTGCTGAAAGTTGTCATGGATAGTGAAAGTAATCTTGTTGCAATACTATTTCCATAGAAATGCTTAAAAAAGCAGACAACAGAAAAGTAGATTAAAATCTAACAAACCAATGATCAAGCCAAAATAATTACCATTGAAAGAGTCCCACATTTCCACCTTTTAAATACATTCAGTAACCAAAGTGCAGTAGATATTAATTTCTTAGAGAAATCTTCCAATGAAAATAGTTCAGACATCAAAATTCCACCTTGAAACATACTTCAAGTCTGCTTCTTCACAGTTACTTGATCACGTTTTAAATCTGAAAACAAAGTACTTCAGCTAAATTATTAATTTCTCAAACAGTACATTTGTTGTTAGAACTATTTTAAACATTTGACTCAGTAGACTGGTTAGTATAGTTTGGATTTTCAAATTTAGTTAAATAGAAGTAATTTGAGAGACCATAGAAGCTACAAAATAAAAATTGCCAAATTTTCTAGTGCTGTTATTAACAATTTTACGCTCACAGAATTATTTTGTTGTTGTTATTTGATTTTTTGTTGTTGTTTTTGTTTGTATTTTTTAATCTCAGGAATTTTTAAAGTCCAGTTCAAGCTCTGAAATACCAAAGTACAAACATCCTTATTAATTAAAATTTAGTCAAAAGAGACTAGCTTAATTGGGACCAAAACACTCCTGAGAAAATTGTAGTAGGTCCTTTCAAGTCTGAACAATTTCAGAACTTCAGTAAGCCAAGATACAGTTATTACAATATCTCTTGTCTTTTCATCATTTCTTCACAATAAGTTTTGCTTTTTGAGGCAGTTTTATAACTGAGTAACTAGAATACCACTTCTAGTTTTCTGAGAAACTCATTCATGATGGAGCAAAATTGTTTTGAATTATGTTCCATCATGTAGATGATAAAACAGAAGTAAAATCATGTAATAATCAACAAAAGCTGCAGAATCTGCTTATGCTTATAGGAATATTAGAGGCAAAATATTTTTGTCAGTTTTACTCTATCAGCCCAAATCCTCCTCAAATACTTTTATAGTACTCAATATTAACTAAATCAACAGCCACATCTTTATTTTATGTGTAAATTGGCAATCAGAAAAGACCAAAGTCAAAATTATTGATTGTAAATTGTTTAAAATTATCTAATCTCACTTCAAATTCAGAGTCTGAAAATCTGCACTGTGCAAAATACTGATGTGTATGTATAGGTCAATGTGTCAGGATTGCTAGGCTATAACAATAAATATGCCAAAAATGACATATGTTTCAAACACAATGGAAGCCTATTCCTCACTTAGAACAGTCTAATTTAGAGTCCTGATCCATAGGCAGCTGTCTTTCATGTAGTAAGTCAGAAGTCCAACACCTTTCAGTCATTTAGCCCTCTCATCACCTAGGCCTAGGGCCGGTAACTCAGGAAGCTATCTGGTAGAGAAAGTTGCAGTGTGAGTTGGAGAACACTTGTCAAGATTAATCTTGAGATAGCACCCATCACTTCTCATTTACTACTGTCTAGAAACCAAATGGCTGTATCTAAGTGCAAGGTAGGCTGGAAAACATAAAATAGCTGTGTGCTGAAGATAAGAAAATGCATTTTTGATGAACTGATGGCAGTCTCTGCTGAAGTCAGCTTCAACCAGTTTAAAACTCTACTAATTTAATTCTTTGCAGAAAGCTTAATTTAGAGAGGCAAACTAAAGTGGTAGACAGTTTAAATTTTACTCACAGCATAAATACTGAGATGTTCTAAGTGACAATGAAGAGATGCTAAAAGAAATTTTATAAAAGCAAAACCCAAATTCATACAAATAAATCGGAAGTTTGTGTGTCTGTTTATATGTGATCATATGCAATGTCTTGGTATTTACTTATCATGGATAAAGAAAAAATGTTTTTGTGTACACTTAAATATGATTCAAACCATGTCCATGGTGAAATGTGGTTATCTGTTTCCATTGCCTCAGTTATCACTCTCAACTAGATAGAAAAATGGTGCATATAAAATAGCATTAAGTTCTAGGTTCAAACATTCCAAATACACAATCTTGGTTAAGCTGCTTACTAATTTTGCAGCTTACTAATTGTGTGACTTTGGGCAAGTTTCTTAATCCTATTCATACTAATCTCCTCATTTTTAAAAGGGCAATCTTTGTACTTTGAAGATTTTTGAGGATTACATGAGATAATGCCTGACAACTCTCTGACCCACAAGAAACAAACTATAAATAGTAACCATTATTTTTACGACTTTCCTATCTCCAGTTCTGATCTCTCTCCTGAATGTGTGTCCTATTTTTTCAATTTCTTGCTTGCTATTTTCATCCTTTATTTTCCTATTCTATTTTCCAGTAAGTAAAAGTGTTACTTCCAACATTAACCCAGATAAATAGATTCTGCCAATTTAAAGGTCTCTAATCATAATATCACTACTAGCCTCATAATATTTCATGCATAATGTAGAAAATCACATACTAGTGCCTATATTATCACTATCTACACACTTTTCTATGGAACCTGATTTCTAAGTCTTCAGAGCATCTTGTAACAATTCTCAAACCATGATTTTTCAAGGCCTTTCTCAGATTTAATTTATCAAAATTTCTTCAACTCCACTGTCTGTCATCCTTTTTTCCTGATCTGTATATATTATCATAAACTTTAGCTATACATTTATCCAAAAATCCTAATGTCACTTTTAATTTGCATATCTGTTCATCCTGGAATTTCTACTTGGAATGCATTTCTTCACTTTCTCTGCTTGGTGATTTTATTTGCCTACTCCAATGTTCCTTTAAGACTAGTTGAAATCGTAATTCAGCTACTAAACTTTATGGAGCACAAGAAATGCCAAAGGACAATAAAAATTAGCCCCAAATTAAGGGTAACCTTCAACTAAGGGGTACATTATCTGTGTTTCTCTCTTCCAACATTACTTTCAATTGCTCCAGAAAGTGAATTTATCAGAAATAATGCTTTACACCCTGGATGTGGGCATATCTCTAAAGCCTATTGCTAGGTGAGGAAAATCACCATTTTTGAAGTCTGTATTTATTTGTAAGAATCAACTAGATATGGGGCTTTGGTTATTATATTATGAAGCATCAGAATTAAGTAGAACAAAATCTATGCAGCTTTTGAGGAATGTGTATTCACACTGTGAATATTAAAATGTTTGTTAAAATTATTGAAAAAGAGAATCTCTCTTGCTCCTTTATTCACTTATTTTTCTTACCCTTCCCTACCCTTCTCTATCCTGGCTAGAGTTGATGAAAGGTTAAATTAAACCTTGGATTTTGAGGCAGCCACCTTGATATTATAAGGAGAAATCCTGCTTGTGAATGAAGCTTGGAGAAAGGAAATCAGAGCAGAGACCAATCTTAACATTGAGCCTCTTGTACCACCTGTTCCTGAAGGTCATTTTGAAGCAAATAAACAAAGGTGTCTATGCCAATAAAATTATGGCTTTTAAAAAATATATTTTGTTTAGTTGTAGATGGACAGAATGTCTTTATTTATTTGTTTATCTATCTATCTATCTATCTATCTATCTATCTATCTATCTATCCATATGTGATGCTGAGGATCCAACCCAGTGCCTCACATGCGCTAGGCAAGTGCTTCGTCACTAAGCTGCAACCCCAGCCCCAAATTATGGCTTTTTAAAATAAACTTTTAGTTGAGCTTTGCACTTACACTTGAATAAAACTTACTAATATTATATTGTTCAATTTAGTCCTCATAACAAATCTATAAAGTACTATGGTAAATTTATAAGGGAAGACATTCAGATTTCATGGCTGCATGAATTCCTCAAGGAATTCCACTTCATAGATTGGAAAGTAAGGAATCACACATGGATCTGATATAAAATCTGTTTCCAATACCTGCTTTCCTTATTGCTCATCATCCTCCACTTACCCACTAGAACAACTGCTATCAAGAAACTTCAATCTGGCAAATAACCAGAGAATAAAATGTTTCTTGTTTATTTTCAAGAAAGAAGTAAAGAAAGAAAAAGGAAGAAAGAAAGGAAGGGAGGAGATGCATACCTAAATGCATTTATATGTACATAGATTGCCGACTTTTAATAATCTAAAAATGTAAAAAATAGGTGACCAAAATAATAATACCACCTCTTAATTCTATAAGTAAAGTTAATGTCAGCTCAGAGGAATTCTAAATGACTGTTTCTCTGCCTGGCACTGAACATTAGTATCTGATATGTAGCATTTTATATCAAAAGTGTCTGGTACTAGAGAAATTTCAGTTGCTAAGCCTAGTAGACTGTATTTCTTTTCATTCCAGTAATTAGACACATTTTATTCAATTCTTTCCTCTTCTATTATACTTCTCATCATCCCTGTTGCAAGATCTAACCATATGTTTTGAATTGCATATAATAAAATTTCATTTAGATGATGTATCAACAGCTAAAAGTCATAAGTCAAAACTCTAATGCCTGAGCTTGTTTCTTCTAGTGTCCTGGGGTAATGTGTCCTTTTCACTCAGTAGTCTTTATTTGATACCTTGCATTAAATTCTATGTGCTCAGATTACATTATTTCACACATGCAATCAGTGTTCCCAATTTCAAAATGGAATCACCTCCATTGAACATGATTTTTTATTTCTTTACCCTTTGCTATATATGTCAGTCATCACATTACCTTATGCTTCATATAAAAACTGAAAATCTCATGGAAAATTAAGCAGCACTATTCAGAATGGAGGGAGCAACACAAGTCATTTTAAAGATGTGATTTTTTATGAAAGGGTCTTGCTGTTATTCTTTGTTTGTACCTCCAAATCTATTATCACTCTGTCTATAGCTCAGGGAAGCAAATTTTTTGTAGAGTGATTTGAGGAGTAGCTTTTCCTTCCACTTCCCTGTTAGGTTCCTCAATGGTAGACACCAGCAGGAGATGGAGCACTGGACTATAATAAGTTCAAATATTTTTCCCCCACTGTCCCTTTCTTCAGATCCAAGACTGACAGTGGCCACATTCTGTTATCAATAGTCACAGCTATAGGTTAATAATGGCCCTTTACTACAGTTACGGCTACCTTTGGATTCTGGTTACTCTACAAACTATGGCATCTTTAGCCTAGCAGTGATAAAGTATTTCACTGATTTGTGTGGATTTTCCTTTATTGTATTTACATGTTTTAATCAGATCTTCATTAAACTTCCCTTTCTTGTGTAGAGCTAGTTTGTCTAGTAATTGGTGCTGGAAGTGGCTCCACAAAATCATTCATAGACTTGAGATTCTGGGAATGGGTGAACACAAACTTGAAGAGGGCAAGTTGACTGCAATTATGAAGGTGGTTGTGGAACTTTCTGGGTTGCCTAATATTAAGGGTATGCTTTTTACTTATCCATACAAATAACAAAAGAATGTGGGAGAAGGTAGATTATGCTGAGTATTATTCAAATGGTCCTCAGAAATACCCTAAAATTTTAATTAGTCAACTATTGCATAATAATCAGTGTGAATTTAGAGACTTAAGGCAACTTCCATTTGTTATTACTCCTAATAATATGGTACCAAGCATAATCCTGTTTACCTCTGTCAGACAAGGTTATTCTTTCCTAGACTTACTGATTTAACTATGGTGAGCTGACAGATTAGCTGAGTGTTGACTCATCTAGAATGAGCTGAGTGTGGCTGGTCTGGGATGGCTTTTTCTGGGATTACTCAATTCTCATCTCTGTGGACTCTAATTCCTCATCAGGCTAGTTTGATCTTGTAATTGTGGCATTGGTATAGTTTGAAGAATGAATAAAATTATAAACAGAAAATGCAAGGCATTGTATTGCCTGTCCTCAAAACTGTAAAAACATAATTTTTCTCATATGTATTGGTCAAAACAAATCACAGAAGCAACCCAGAGTCAAGGTTTGAAGTAATGGTTCCAGTTCTTGAGGGGAGGCTGCAAACCATTGTTATGGTTTGGATATGAGGTGTCCCCCAAAAGTGCATATGTGAGACAATGCAAGATTGTCTCAAGGAGAAATGACTGGGTTATGAGAGCCTTAACCCAACCAGCGAATTAATTCCCTGCTGGCATTAACTGAGTTGTAACTGAAAGCAGGTGGGGTTGTGGCTAGAGGGGGTTGGTCATTGGAAGCATGGCTTTGGGGTATATATTTGGTATCTGGTAAGTGGAGTCTCTCTCTTTTCTTTTTGATAATTGAGCTGCTTCCTGCCACCACACTATTCCTCCACGGTGTTCTGTCTTACCTTGAGCCCTGAGGAATGGAATCAGCTATCTATGGACTGAGACTTCTGAAACACTGAGCCCCACAATAAACATTTCCTCTTCTAAAATTGTTCTGTCAAGTCTTTTACTCACAGCAATGAAAAAAACTGACTAAAAGAGCCATGTTGTGAAGATAAGTGATATGGTATATGGTGGGGGTATAGGATATTTTGGGGGCTCAATTCACTTAAAACTTCACCCTTATGATCTGGCTGAGAAGTTAGACCTTATAGATTACATCAACAACTATCTTTCTTTTGGGTTTGGCAGTTCAGAGAGAATGTTAGCAGACTAGAGAATGTATGAAAGCATTTCTAGCTGAAAATAGCTCAATGGCAGCATTTCCCTAAGATCAAAGGTCATGTCCAATAGATTTATATTTATGATTCTATATTACCATTGATTAATCAAAATAACACTTTTAAGGGGCTAATGAGTAGGAGTAATTAATTTTTTAGATATTTTAATTCATAATTTAGTGACAAAAATTATCTTCTGAAAAAACTGTAGTATGGCTATCTACATCACACTGTTGAACATAAAATGTAACTTGAAAATATTTTAATTGAGTGTATGTTCTTGTGAGGATTTTTAAATTAAAAAATTACCTTTGTGATTTTAAAAAGTGTTGATTTCATATTGTAATCAAATTCTTTTTAATTAAATTAATGATTAAAATAATTTAATATGAGAGTTGATTTTATCTAATTACAA
This sequence comes from Marmota marmota marmota, assembly GCF_001458135.2. NCBI lineage: Eukaryota > Metazoa > Chordata > Mammalia > Rodentia > Sciuridae > Marmota > Marmota marmota. Next base: position 4,654,267 of record NW_025999943.1, read on the forward strand.
TTTATGAATAATGTGTTTCTTGACATCTTTATATTTAATCCTTATCATCTCCATGGGATAAGATAGCAAAGTAATTATTAGTGCTTCATATTTTATTTTACATATTATACTTAGAGTATGTGATATCACAAATACTATAAAATATATTTATTTTAACTACAATTTCTTAGATTGCCAAAGAAATAGAGTGATATTTGATTTTAACATGTATCTGAAAAACAGCAGATACATCTCAAAAAGTTTATACTGGAGGAAGATGGCGGCAAGGGGAGTGCATTGCCCCCGTGTGCTGCTTCACTGTGTGGGAGTATGACAAGTCAAATTCTTGTTAGGAATTTCCAGCAATAGTGGGGTGCTCCGGAACCTGGAGGAAGGATTTCCATCGCACGAGGATCGGCTACGGGGACTCAAACGCGAGAGGTTTGTCGCACGGAGGGTAACACTGCTTATTCAGCAAATCGCCCCGCGGCTAGAGTCTGCAGCGCGCGCTGGGAAACGAGGAGATAGCGACGTAGGAATACAGCGCTGCAGTTTCTGTCATCCGTGTAAGCACCGTACTCAGGGCTGAATTCTGGGTTCAAGACGGGGGAAGGAAGCGGTCCATCTCGGTTCTCCACACCGGTCAGACCACAGAGGAGGCCAGCAGCCACCATGTTGGAAAGCTGACGTCACCATCCCTGTGTTCGAATGACCGCAGCTCATTCAGCCATAGAACAGGTAATATCAGGCTTTCATTCGCCTGCGGCTTGCAGACAGATTGCTCGGGCTCAGTGCCTGGGTGCTTCTTAGAACCTGCTCTTATCAGAGCGAACACCGAGTGCGGGGCGGCCGAGTTCCGGCTCCCAGAACCGCCCTGGCCCAGGGCTGGGGAGCCTGCGGAGGCTACTTCTTGGACCCTGCTCCTATCAGAGCATACACCAAGCACTAAGC
>NW_025999943.1:4659139-4681408 GCF_001458135.2 Marmota marmota marmota
TTCACAATAGCAAGGCTGTGGAACCAACCTAGATGCCCTTCAATAGACGAATGGATAAAAAAAATGTGGCATTTATACACAATGGAGTATTACTCTGCATTAAAAAATGACAAAATCATAGAATTTACAGGGAAATGGATGGCATTAGAGCAGATTATGCTAAGTGAAGCTAGCCAATCCCTAAAAAACAAATGCCAAATATCTTCTTTGATATAAGGAGAGTAACTAAGATCAGAGTAGGGATGAAGAGCAGGAGAAGAAGAGTAACATTTAACAGGGATGAGAGGTGGGAGGGAAAGGGAGAGAGAAGGGAAATTGCATGGAAATGGAAGGAGACCCTCAGGGTTATACAGTGCAGGGGGTAGAGAGAGAGGAGGGGAGGGGAGGGGAGAGGTGCGGAGGGGGGACCGTGGAGGATGGGAAAGGCAGCGGAGCACAACAGACACTAGTATGGCAATATGTAAATCAATGGATGTGTAACTGATGTGATTCTGCAATCTGTGTATGGGGTGAAGGTGGGAGTTCATAACCCACTTGAATCAAAGTGTGGAATATGATATGTCAAGAAATTTGTAATGTTTTGAACAACCAACAATAAAAAAATTAAAAAAAAAGTTTATACCAACATTTATTTAAAAAACAATGTAGTATAAATAAACATCATATTTGTTATCACTTCTCAAATTTCCAAATCCATATTTGTCTCTACCAATCTATGCCTTATTACAATTTTGTATTTATTCTATGTACATGTCAAGTGGGGGGATATGTGTGTATGTGCTTTCTTTGAACCATCTGTAAGCTATTACCACCATAACTATTTCCAGAAGTACTTTAGTGTCTATGAATAAAAGCTATTATATGTGACTTTAATTACATTATCATAACTAAGTGTCTTAATTCTATATTTGTTTTTGTTTTGTTATGGTTGCACGATCCTATGCATATCTTTGGGGATTTATGTCCAAAAATTGTATTTGTTTAATTTAAACATGGTTGACAAGAATATTTCATGGGTTACGCCTCCCATATCATTTATGTCACATCTCGTTAAGAGAATGTAATGTCTGTGGGGTGACGATTTGACAATATACAACTTTTATGATTCCTAAAGTGCTTTCATTAAATTATTATTTTCCTATGAATTTAATGTATTTGGGATTGCAAAATATTTTCTAAAATTTCTAGGATTGCATCTCATGTATAAGACTATACTGTTTTAAAAAGTAGATGGTTTCTTACCATTCCCTTATTTACTTTTTTAAAACCTTATCTTATTTATTTATTTTTATGTGATGCTGAGGCTCAAACCCAATGCCTCACACATGCCAGGTAAGTGCACTACCATTGAGCCAAAAACCCAGCCCTTTTCTTTACTTATTACTTTGTTATGTATCTATGTATAATCATGATTTTTAACATATGATCAATTAGTATCATTTTGATGTTCAAATGAGAAGCTTTGATTTAATGTTCAACCAATAACTACATACAATAGATGAATTTATCAATTCTTTTCTAAAATTTCTTGCCGCAGTCTGGCTGGGCACAAATAACTGAGCCGCCACAAAGCCTTGTAGGTTCAAACAGCAACTCTTTATTCCCCAAATCCCACCAGCACTCTTCACACACTTTCCGGGAACACACTCACGCCAATTTTCCCGGAACCCGTGAGAACTCCAAAGTAGCGGGGCACCTGAGGCTATTGTGAGTTGGGCTGCAATAAACATTGATGAGGCTGTGTCACTGTAGCCTGGTTTTAAGTTCTTTTGCTATAGGCCAAGGAGTGAGGTAACTGGGTCAAATGGTGGTTCCATTCTAAGTCTTCTAAGAAATCTCTGCACTGCTTTCCATAGTGGTTACACCAATTTTCAGTCCCACCAACAATGTATGAGAGTACCATTCTCCCCACATCCTTGCTAACATTTATTGTTACTTGTATTCTTTTTTTAATATTTACTTTTTAGTTGTACACAATACCTTTATTTTGTTTATTTATTTTTATGTGGTGCTGAGGATGGAACCCAGGGCCTCATATGTGCTAGGCGAGCACTCTACCGCTGAGCCACAACCCCAGCCCAGTTACTTGTATTCTTTAAAATTTATTTATTCAATACTATAAGGAAATATCTTTTGCTTGAGACATTAAAAAATTAAATAAATATAGCATAAGTAATCATTTATTGATTTTTCAATGACAGTAATCCAAAAATTTAGTTATTTGGAAGTTAGTAGGTTTTTACTTTTATTATACACTTGACTCTTGACCTAGAATGTAATAAATTTTATATTATGCATCTAAGAGATACTTTAATGATATCTTTTATGTTTTTCTGTCTGTTCTTCCCATTGCCAAATTCTTTTTTGTTAGTATCACATTCGCGTTGCTTCAGTTAAGAACACAAAAGTAGATTATTTGGGAAATAGAAAAAATGATTTGGCCTCAATAGAGGGCTGCTCTTAATTACTGACCATGTGCTTAACTCACACTTCAGGGAGCTTACATGGAACATGAACTCAGGAAAATTGCTCTTCAGGAGTTTGATACTTAAGGATTCATCACAGTCTATATTAGCTTCTCTCTGTCTATGCTAGACTAAAATCAGTTAATTGAGAAAAGCCATGAAATTATTAATTGAAGTTCTTCTTTCTTACGTTTCAAAAAATAGTCTGCAATTTACTTTTGTCAAATTTCACAGATGCTTATGTTTTATAACAATGGAATTTGAACAATCTTGGCAGAAGATATTTGTTTGTACTTTTGTTTAGCAGAATATATTTAACATTGATTGAGTGAAAACCACTGAACTGGGGAAAAGGAATGTGAGTATGTGTTGGTGGGGAGTGATGATGAGAATGTGACAGGATGCACAATTTAGCCGGAAAAAAAAAAAAAAAAAACCAAAGAAATATAAAACAAAATGCAGTCACTGGTTTGGCATTTTGCCAATGTTTGGCTATATTGAGTGATCTCTCCAACAAGATTACATTAGTTTGATGAAAGTTATTATTTAAAAATGTTTTCTAAGCAATGAGCATAATTATACAATATATTAGAATAAAAATTAATTTAAAGTATATATTCATTATAACTCTCATCCCAAGAAATTTACCTTTGACTGATTAAGAAAAATCAGAACAATTAAAATGGCAATGGCATCAGCAGGATGGCAGAGTAGGAATTTCTTTCATTATCATACAGAAACACCAGTTTGAGTAAATATCAGCATAATAATGCCTTCATGAAAGCTCAACTCAGAAGATAGCTTACAGTACCTAGATAAAACACAGGAAAAAGACAATATGTTTGAAGAGGATGGGAAGAAAAGTTTCATTGTATCTGCATCACACTCCCCCAAGCTCATGCAGCAAAGGGCAGAGAGGGATGCCCTCCTACTGAAGGAAGGAGGGTGACATGAGAACTAGGCTTCATGATGGACTTCAGCTGCAGGCTGGTCCCTGTTAGCCCAGGCATCAGGCCCAGCTGCACAGAAACAAAAATTGTGTGAGCGACACACACACACACACACACACATACACAGATATCTCACTTAGGATGGATTGAGGATACCATACTTTGAATTTTGATATTTTTCTGGGCTATCTGTATGCAGTATCACACTCGCCCAATTTAGGGTAGCAGTAGAGAGCTGCAGCTCCCAGTCAGTCAGGAGACTCTGAAGGTAAACAAAGGATTTCCCCCAGCTGTGAGTTATCTTGCTAACCTCACCTGTTATAGGATACATGTAGTAAATGGACTTCCAGTGTAGATTCTTTTCAATTTATGATGTGTTCAGGATATAAGTTCACTGTATCTAGGGAATAATCTGTACACACACACACACACACACACACACACTCCATATATTTTTTTTTAAAGAAGAAAATCCTAGCATTTGCAGCAGCAAAATATTTCAACTCCGAGTTACTTTTTGTATTGAGTTGTTTGTTCCCATACAATCACAAAAGATCTTGTTTTCCTGTTATTCCTTTCTTCTTTCCAATCTCTCCTTCTCTCTTTCTTCCTTTCCTTCCTTTGTCTATTTTAATTTCTTTCATTATCAAGATATTTGTTTGCTTCTTTTTGCTTTCTTATAGGCCTTTTTATTTTTATTGTGACCCATGCTTTCATGAAGTCACAACTTTGGCTAAGGGACATATTTCCAAAGATGTGAGTTGACCATGTTTAAAGCCTTGCATCCAGAATCCTGACAGGACTTTCATGCATTCAGCTGTGTGGTCTTGTCTTCACATACCTGTGGAATCCATCTTCATCCTTTTTTTTTTAAAGAGAAAGAGAGAAAGAATTTTTTTTAATATTTATTTTTTAGTTTTCGGCAGACACAACATCTTTGTTTGTATGTGGTGCTGAGGATCGAACCCGGGCCGCACGCATGCCAGGTGAGCGCGCTACCACTTTAGCCACATCCCCAGCCCCAATCTTCATCCTTTTTAACATGAGGATTTTTCTCATTCGGTACTCAGATTAAATATTTTTGAGTTTAGCATATTCTTTCTCACAAACAAAAAACTTATCTTGATGAAATTTTTGAGATTTTCTCACCTGTCATTCTATAGGAAGGAGAGTTCAAAATTTCCATTTATGTAAAGCTTCTGCAGTGCTTGAATTTCTAGAAGTGTGTGTTATTTCATGGTCAGTAAAAGTAATATTTCTAAATGCTGAGGTATAGAATACAATTCAAATTTTGTAATATGGCACATAAGACTGTTCAAATAATGTCACCTCAATGATTATTTATTTGACTCTTCCACACTTTAAATTATCTTCATTCTCCTTTCATCCTAAATGTTACCAAAGTTAGGCTACTATTAGAACAAAAACAAAACACCATGCTATGGTGAAAGCATTGTTAGAATGCACTAAAATATGACTCTTTTATGTCTTTTTATTAATTATTAAGATATAGAAGCATTATGTGTTGACTTCTCTGGGGAAATTTTTATAAATTTAATTTTTTGAAAGATCAAAAAACATAAAATTTATTATATTATACAGGGACTTGATTATAAAATATTCTACCTTCCTATATGCTTGTAGAGATAACGTTCCACTTTATATTATTGTTTCTTTATCTACATTTTTGGAAAGATAACAGACACCAAACCAAGAGTCAGAGAAAATCCTATGAGTGGTGACCAAAGATAATTGTTAAGGCAATTGAATATAATCTAGATATTAACTAGTAATACATAACTGAAAATATGATAAACAAAAAAATTTGTACTGCTTTCTCAAAGTTAGTACTGTAAGACTTTTCATAAACAAAAAAAGGTTTTATATCAAGTCCTAAAGGGAATACATCATATGTACCCTTTTCTCAGGGTCATTGCATCTGATAATGAACAATATCTCCATCCATGAAATTGAAGCTATTTTTTAATACATACTGGTGCTTTAAAAAGAATCCTCCCTTTGCCAGAACATCATTGGTTTGATTCAGTTTTGTAAATGAGTTTTTAAAATTTTCCTGTAGTAAAAGTGAATGTCCTTGGTTCTTCAAACTGAAAATATAAAGAAAGCTTAAAAACCTACGATGATGAATTTTTAGCATGCTCCTTTGACTACCTAATATAATTTGGAATATGGAACTTTTGGCAGGCACTCAATAGCATTTACTTCAATATCATGCCCCCTGGCAAATGAGACACCCATGATTTCTAGTCCAAATATGAAGATGGAAAAGCTTTCTATTTTTGGAATTAAAGAAATTGATAATATTTCACATTCAATAGTCAATCATATGATAAAGTTTGTTTATACAGATAGCTTAGAGTGGGAACAAATTTCACTATATCATACAGCTTTATACTTACTTATACAGATATCTAAAATAAACCATTTATACACCTACTCCCAGAATTCTATACCACATTTCATGGGAAATATTTTAATAGAAATTTTATGTTAACTGTCAGTTGGTAATTTTAATTTTTGTAGTCATGGAAGAATATTATTTTGGCTGCTTATTTACATATGGTTGTGTATGTGTGAATAACTCAAACTTTTTAATATTTAAAAAAACTATGTAATGTCTGAAGTAATTAATCTAAGTACTGAGTTATTTATTAGTATCCCTCTAACTTTAAGTATATGTAATTTTATATAAGAACACCAACCTGAAAAATATATTTAGATATTTAATCACTTAGAAAAGCTGTGTCAACTAAAAAAAAATTGTAACTCTTGTTTGTAAAGTTTGGGAATTCTCTTAAGCATCATGCACAATGTACATAAATGGAGGATTCGTGTGCTCCAATATTCTTAATGGTGTCTTCTCTTATTCTCTGGGTTTATTGTTATTGCTTTTTTTTTTCTTTTCTAACTTTTGTGGACTGGTCCCTCAACATTGCTGATTTTAGATTCAATACTTTTTTTTCCTTTCAACTTGAAAAAAAAAATCTCAAAATCCAGAGGGAAATACAAGATCTAATAGCAGGAGACTTCAAGTCAACTTTAGAAAAAATAAATAAATAACCAATAAATAAAACAGTTTTCATTGAATTAGTTCATTTTAACAAATATATGTTACCTCCTGCTAAAAATGGGTCTCTCCTGACTTTTATTTTTTTCTTATAATATTTTTTTCTTATTAAGACCTGGAGTGCATTTTCCACACCCCAATCAAAATGTTGCTGGGTATTGGGTTGTGGATCCTTGATAAAGATCCAAAAGAACAACAATAAATATACACCAAACATTCTATGCTTTATGTTGCAACATGAAAGCTTTCAATACACCAAGTCCCCCTGGTGTCAGATATTAGGAGATAACAGATGTATTCAGAATACAGCCTGCTGCTGTGTAAGAATGGATCATAAAGAGCAATTGAATTAAAATAAAAACAAATCTTCCTCAGTGGATTATTGAAAAAAATATTAAGTATCCCGAGTTTTCCATTTTTTCAAGCATCACCAGCATCAGTGAATATTCATATGTTAACAGAGTGTATATTAATTTCATGTGCCCTAATTGGAACAGAGATGGGCCATCTCCTCAATCCTTTCATGGATGTCTTCAATGGGGGAACCTCTCTGTAGAGCACTGAGGCTTACTTTATTATCTATCAGTGTCCATTTTACTAAGAATTATGTTGAAATATTTAACATCTATAAAATCAAAGCCATTTGCTCCATGATTTGAACTGTAAAATGAGATTTTTTAAGTTAGTAAGTCACTAAAAATAATTTTGCCTCATGGAATAACTGAGGTTCAGTAAAGATTATCAACAGTAACAAGAACAACAACAAAAAAGAATTCCTAATATTGACACTATTTTGAAATTAGAGAGACATAAAAAACTTTATCTTAAAAAATCATAGTTTTAAAGAGAGAAATAACCTTTTTAGAGTCCAGTGCTGAAAGACATATGCAGTATTTTTCAAAGAATTTTAAAAATTCGAAGAGTTTGACATGAAAAATACACAACATTTCAGCAATATTTGAAAAAAGAATATAATTCTTCCCAAGGCCTATGTGATAGATACCAGCTGTACAAAAAATTCCCCATTATAAATAAACTTAGAAACCTCTTTTTAGACTTCATGCAAGAATTTATGAACATTTTATAAATTGCTGGAAGGATTCTCAGTGTGATCAAGATCAAAGTATTTTATAAGTCTTGAAAATTCTTTTCAGTTCACTGGTACATAAACTTCAATATATGAGCTAATTCATTTGCAATTTCCTAATATGGTGTTTTAATAAATAAATTTAAACTGTGTCAATTGCTAAATGATTGCTCAATGGCAGTTATGTGAAAACTAACAATTGTCCTTGGTTAGACAGCTGCATCTCATTTGGAATGAAAAACTAAGCTGCTGACTTCTTAATATACAAAGTGGCTTCATACAAACTATAGAGATATTGATTATAGTTTTATTTCTATGTAAATTAAATATAAATATCTTAATAAGACTTGCTTTTTTTCTTCAATTGCCTTTTATAAAATTCTAATTGATTACTGATAAATGTTAATTCACACCTTGTGTTGAAAGAAAAAAACTTGTATTTTTTCTGGTCAATAATATTGAGGTTTTACCATCATTAATTACCCATGCCCCCTCCCTTCCCCTCCAACCCCTCTGCCCTATCTAGAATTTGTCTATTCCTCCCATGTTCCAGCTTCTTATCCCACTATTAATCAGCCTCCCTATATCAAAGAAAACATTTGGCATTTGTTTTTTTGGGATTGGCTAACTTCACTTACCATTATCTTCTCTAACTCCATCCATGGGGTAATTAATAATGGTGGAATGTGATGATCATTACTATACAAAGTACATGTATGAAGACAAGAATTGGTGTGAATATACTATGTTTACAATTAAAGATATGAAAAATTGTGCCATATAATGCATTTCGCTGTCATATGTAAATTTTTAAAATTTAACCAAAAAATAATATTGAGGTTTTATATGAAATAATTATATTGTGTTCCTCAGATTTCCACAAGTCTTAACCTTAATTTTATTTGATTTATATCTCATAAAGAATAAATTTTATTCTCTAATTATATGCCAATAGAAGTTTTTAATTTTATTTAAATATTGTAACCATGGTTTGGTAATTAGCATTCTTATGAGCAGCTTACAAAATATTTTATTTAAAAGGCATGGTCCAGCTTCTTTCAACTAAATCATTCTGAGGTTATTCAATATTTCACAGAACTCAAAGGTAATAGCATAATGTGTCTCCTTATTATTTCCAAATTCTTAAAAACCAATATATTTTTAAAATATGTAGTCTGCTTTGAACAGACTACATCTAACCTTTTTAAATTTTGATTTGTTGTATATGATAACATAATGCATTAAATTCATATTACACATATAGAGCACAATTTTTCATATCTCTGGTTGTATACAAAGTATATTCACACCATTCCTGCCTTCATGCATGTACTTTGAATAATAATGTCCATCTCATTCCACCATTATTTATAACCCCCTCCTATACCTTTGCCCTATCTAGAGTTCATGTATTCCTCCCATGCTCCCCCTCCCTACCCCACTATGAAACAGCCTGATGCTGGTTGTTTTAATGAATCATAACAATAGCCATTATTTATCAAGTGGTTAGTATGTGCCCAATACCCAAGGATGAAGAATGAACTGAAAAATCAAATACAAGAGGCCTATAGACACTGCTTCTAACTTTTTTTATAGTTATGTTTTTTAATGGATTGAGGAAGCAGAATACATGGTACATGGCTTAACAACTCCAGATGGAAACTCCAAAGAACCTTGAAAATCTGGACATTTATAAAAATTATTTATTTATAAATTGCTGACTATTATTTGGTTAACATTTCATTAATTGAATTTATGTTTTGTTACAGTTTCAGAGCTAAGTAATACTGTATTGTATGTCTCATTGATCTCCCTTATAAATATTAAACTAAATGAACTCTTTCCAGTTTGTTAACGTAAATAATTTATCTCTAGAGCCCGGAAAGTTCCTGGAAATTTCTTGCATTTTTAGTAAGGCATTTCTCTATTTTAATACTCAGAAAAAGGATAGTATACTGAATTAATTTCTTACCCAATAAATATCCTGTAATTAATGAACACATATATTTCTATTTTGTTAAAACTTAACCTGCACATACAATTTCAAGATCATATTTGAGAACAGAATGTAATTCACTGAGTCTAGAGAATTTAATTGTGTTTATGTGGGTGTTGAATATATTTGGCGTTTTTGTGTTTGTATGTGGTTATATACACATATACTAGACCGGGATACATACAGTGATTATATACAAAATGTGTTTTTATGTGTGTTTTAATGTTCTAAATCTATGTGTTAAATGCATGGAACATGTGACTATGGAGCTATATTTGATGGATGCTATGTGAAGTTTAATCTTCCTGCACTGGTTTTAAAAGTAGAAGGAGTCAAGAAGCCAAAGGATGTGGAAAAACAATAGGAATTAGAAAAGGTCAGGGAAGTGATTCTCCTTCATAGCCTCCAGAAGGGGCATAATTCACAGTATTTTAGAGTAATGAGAACCATCTCGAATTTCTGATCTCCAGTAATGTAAAACAATAAAACCATGTTGTTCATGTTGAAAGAGAGAGTGGTACCCCATCAACAGCAATGACAACAACAAAAGAATTCCTAATACTGACAATATTTTAAACTTAAAAGAGGCATAAAAATTCTGACAAAGTCATAATTTTAAGGAGGAAATAACTTTTGCTACATTAAAGCCCAGTATTAAAAGATATATAACAGCATTTTTCACTGAATTTTAAAAATCTGATGACTTTGACCTAAAAAATATACTAAATTATTATACTTAACATTCTCAGCAGTATTTGCACCTCCACTGGGCCCTACCTCTTAGAGTTTCCCTCATTCCCTAGTAGCACCAAGCTGTGTATCAGACCTTTAACATATAATTTTAAATTATAGCATTTGCCCTATAAACTAATAATACTAAGATATTTAAAATATAGTTGATGTTTTACTTTATACAGAATGATATTTTGTTATTTTACTTAACTAAACTAAAACAGCCATCACCAAAACCATGGTTTTTTGAAATGCTATATTTCCTTGTAAAATCTGTCTTAAACAATAAACCCTATTTATAACTTTAGTAAAAATATGTCTTCTTTTATCCCCAAAGATCCATCTATATGACTCTTAACAGTGGTCAGATTCTATAGAATTGGAAGTGGGGTGAAGTTAATAATTCCATTTTAAATAAAGTGAAGGATATTGTCTACATATTTCTATTTTTAATAAAAACAAACCATGAAAATGCAAGATGTTTAATAGAATTGGGTGAAGATCTCCTCTTTAGCAAATAAATTGCCCTTCTTTAGAATGTGCATTAATTTGGGTTATCCACACAAGGTCATTCTATCTGATAAGTTAAAATTTACTGAAAAGAATTAGGAAAATGTCACATAGAGAAAAATGTAAAGGAGAACTCCTTTTTGAAAATGTCCATGAGTCAGACACTATGCTTAAAATAGTTATTATGTTCCCTTTATGATTATAGCTAAATTTATTGTTGTTTTGTTTTGCTTTTTGACAATTTGAATGTAACCTAATCCCAAACAGGTATACTCACTGAAGGTATGGTTTCTACAATCCAGGTGTATACACCAGGGAAAGTGACTTTAATTATGATTCCTCTGAAGTAAAAATCTATATAATGAATAAATTGTTATTTTTTGCTTGATTTTCCTGCACTGACTGAATTTTAGATATTTATTTTCTTAACTCTAGTATGATGATCCAAAAAACATTTAATCTTTATTATAACATAACTTCAGTTATTCCAGTAGTAAAAATATTCACATTTCAAAGCAGTGTTATTAGATCAGAAATATAACATATAAGAATGAGATATCATTGATAAAGAAGAAAGACCAGGTACAAAATGTTCAAGAAGGAGAAAAAATAGAATTTACATACTAGAGTTATTTTGTTCCAAAAACTTTTTCCTTATTTTCTATGTGTACTTTTCACATCATTTCATAAAGGTTCTTCTCTGTGATATTTAAGCAACCCTGTGTTCATTTGCATTCTTTACTCTTGAGTATGGTTTATATAGCTAACTCTCTCTTCCTCTTTCTCTTTCTCCCCAATCCCTCACACACGGTATATGTAAATTTTAATGCAGGCAGGAAGAGTTTACAATCCTGACCTTCAAAAGCTTGGAAACCCAATTTTGATTCAGAAAGCAAAAAATACTGTTCAAATATTTGATGTTTTTAAAAAGACATCTTCAATGAACACTCACTCCGTTGTAACCAGCAACCATTCTAATTTGCTAAACCAGAAAACCATTACAGCCTACCCTTAAAAGTCATTCTTTTTTTTTTCGTATTTATCTAATTACCATTTACAAAGCACATAGCATCCGTTATAGGTCTGATTCACATTAGGAATAGATGAAGTGGTTATAACTTCACAATAAAAATCAGTCTTGATAATTACAGTATTCAGCCTGGATACATGGGTATTCATGCATAGATGGTGAATAATTGTGGACAATTACAGAGTTTGTAGAATTTGCAAAGACTTACAAATGAGAATGAAAGTTCAGGAAATAAGAAGAGCCCAAGTTATTTGAATGATGCTATCTGCATAATCTTTCAACTTCACATCATTTTTTAAAGGAAATCACAACTTTGAGGATGTATGTATGTTTTGGTTTATCCTCCTCCAGGCACAGAGTGTACATCAAAGCAAGAAAAGAATTGGTAATCATTCACATTCTGTTCAGTGAAGAACTTTACTAAATTAAATGTAGGAAAAAAGATTGAATTTTTATATAAAATGAGCAGTGCAGTTATTAACAACAATATTAAACAATTCATGAATATGCATGGCTCTTCTCCATGCAGTTTGATTAGTAGTCTTTGAGAGCTATCACTATTTAAATGATTTGTGGAGGGTGATGTTATTTTAAAGTCAATAATTTGTTCTCATGTGTATACAAACTCAGACTGGAAGCTACATAGTTTGCTACAAATATAAAAATATTACTAAGAATGTTCAGTTTGGGCTGGGGATGTGGCTCAAGCGGTGGCCCGCTCGCCTGGCATGCGTGCGGTGCTGGGTTCGATCCTCAGCACCACATACAAATAAAATAAAGATGTGTCCACCGAAAACTAAAAACTAAAAAATAATAAAAAAAGGAATGTTCAATTCAAGGAAATGTTTATTAAGTTCTTGGTCTACTCCAATAGCTGCTTCAAGTCAAGGTGAAAAAAGGGAGAAAAAGGGTATAGGAAAAAGTCAAAAAAAGAGTCAACGTGTTTTCTATAGAAGATAAATAAAAACAAAGTTGATAAAAATAAATAAGTAAAAAACACCAGCAGAAGCTCAACTAAAAAAGAAAAATCTCTAAAGAAATAAACCCAAACATGAAATTTGTAAAGGTGAGACTGTATTCATAAAGGGTTAAAAGCACTCATTATTTTGGGATACTATTATCCTGAGAATCCTGCAAACACTTGTTACAGGATAGGTAAATTATTTCCTGTTAGAGTTAAATACATGCATCACAGCTTTTCTGCATAGTAACTTAGGAGTTCCATGTATGAATCTGTCTTAAAAAAACCAGAGCTGAGTATCAGGTGCTCTGAGAATTTAGCCCTCTGTTCTTTTTCTTCTGTTGTTTTATCAGCATTAATAGCCATTTAATTTGTCTAATCAAACTCACTGATTATGCTTAATTTTTTCATGATTAACCCCATATAATATATTTAGTATTAGTAGAAGAAAATTCCACTCCAATAATTATAACTATTTAATTTATTTCTACTTATTTTATCTATAACATTTACAGAAATTGACCATAGCTGTTATCAAGACACCATTTAAATATTGAAATTTCCTTAAAACATGAAAGCACACTTACATTTGACAGTGGGAGTCTTCTGTTCCACAGTCATATGAGTAAATCCCAGGATGGAATAGTGCTACTTGGATTTCTTATAACAGGCATCAGCTACCTCTCACATGACCTATAACTTAGGATTGTATGTCAGGAATATTTTTAAAGGTTTCACTATCTCTTGTGTTTTCTATTAAATTCAATGTCTAAGCAATACTTCAAATTTCAACAATCATCTATCTCCCTTTTCACTCTTTTTTCCTCTCTTGCTGCCAATTATATGCATTTATTTACTTAAATCGACATACAAAATTATATACATTTATTATATACAATATGATGTCCTGAAGTATGTGTATATTTTTAATGACAAAATATAGCTCATTAGCATATATTACTTTACACAGTTATAATTTGTGTGGTAAGAATGCTTAACATCCACTTCTTGGCATTTTGTAATCATATTGTATAAGAGATTTCTTGAACTTATTCCTCCTAACTGAAGTCATTTTAGGATATATTCTTTGCTATTTTTAAATTAAATTGATTTTAATGAGTACATAAAAACAAAATTTAGACATAGTATGATAATTCGTGATGTTTCAATACATATTTTCATTACATAATGTTTAACTTTAAAAACGAATACTAAAAATATAGAAAAATAAAATCACATTGCACCATGAAAATTGTCTATAAGTAAAATGAATTATAATTCTTTTTCTTTTTTAATAGATAATCTGTTTCTTCCTTGAAAATATGAGATAGCTAAAGAAGTCCCCAAATACCTATATTTCACATTTCTGATGTCATGAAAATACTTTGAAAGACAGAGTCTATAAATATTTATGTATCTTTTTATCTAACATAATGTGATGTTTTAAGGAAGATCAGCACTATAATTTGAATCAGGTAATTACAATTTTGTATTTTCTCAGGCAATAATTTATTAGATGATATCTTCTTGAAATCATAGACTGACTTCTGGGTTATGATATCCCCTAAAC
The DNA here is from genome assembly GCF_001458135.2 of Marmota marmota marmota. Taxonomy (NCBI): domain Eukaryota; kingdom Metazoa; phylum Chordata; class Mammalia; order Rodentia; family Sciuridae; genus Marmota; species Marmota marmota. Next base: position 4,673,529 of record NW_025999943.1, read on the forward strand.
TTAGCATAGTTACACCACATACTACATACAACGAACAATTGCATACTGTTTAATGATATTTCTGTCAAATTACAGACTGCATGTACCATATGGCCTGGAGGTACATCATGCCATCTAGATTTGTGTACTACATGGATGATGTGCACACAATGATGAAATTGCCTATGAACCACTTCTGAGAATGTTTCTGTTGGGGGAGACCCCAAATGGCTATAGTGAGGCCCCTTCACCCAGACTTCCAGTGGACTATGTTTTCAGTGTGTAGTTAAGATCATAAACATTCACATGTAAGCATGCACCAACTGATGTAACCTATTGGCAGTATGCCTTCTTTGTCTGGCCTGCATAGATAAAAGGCCTATTGGCTGTCCACCGTGGTTCATGCCTCTAATCCTAGTGGCTCAGGAGGCTGAGGCAAGATGATAATGAGTTCAAAGCCAGCCTCAGTACCTTAGCAAGGTCCTAAGTAACTTAGCGAGACCCTATCTCAAAATGAAATATAAGAAAGGGCTAGGAATGTGGCTCAGTGGTTAAGCAATCCTGGGATCAATCTCTAGTACCAAACCCAAAAATCCTATGGAAATGACTCAGGGGGGCTAAATGGAGTTGACTGGGGGCTGAAGTTGGACCTGGGGGCTGGCTAGAAACCATTGCTGCCTCTGATTAAAGCATGTCCACTGTCCTAACCATGTCTTTCATCTTCCTCCACCTTCTTGGCTCTTGAATCTGTTTTCTGGGCCTGATCTCCCACTCTGACAATTGACTTAAGTGGCAGGATGTTCCACAGGTGAGAGATACCTCAACTAACATGGACATGAGGGACCTATGACCACTGAGCAGCAGGTAACACTCTGTTGCCAAGGTCTTATTAACATGGACTCCTGTGCAGAGTTGGAATACAAAGGATGGATTCTCTGTGAGCCTAGAGAAGACTTCTGATTGCCCTGCAGTAGACATTGACCTAGTGAAGTGGACTAGGAACTAAGCAGTTGAACCAGGCACCAGCCCAAGGCCAAAAAAATAAAAAATAAAATAAAAGATGGCACTGGAAGTGCAAAAGAGAAAGAAATGGCTGCAGAAGCCATACAAATGACTGTTAGGGTCCTGAGATATATGTTTTGTACAGCTTTGAGAGAAAAAAAAGTAGGATGCTGCTTTACTAGAGACTGCCAAGATGAGGAAATTACAAGACAGGGAAGAGGCCCTAGAAGCCAGAGTATGATCATTGGAGGAGTATCTCCCTACCTTGAAAATACCCTTCGCCTTCATCCTGTAGTGCTGGTGGAATCCAAAGAAGAAGAGATGAGGAGGTTAAAACCTGCAAGATTGGCCAGTGGTAATGCTGAAAATGAAATAGAAGCCGATGGTTCTGATGGATAGCCACCATCAGGGCTGGCTCAGGTAACTAAGCTCACCATGTTCCTCCTGTCAAGCAGTTGGTAGACTTGGGAAAATAATTTGGATGGAGGCCAAGAAAGCCCCTTGCCACTTTGTTGTTATGTCTGTGAGATTTAAGGGTATCAGGAGCCAAGAAGAGCCAAGACACCCCATGTGCTACCTGTTATTGAATCCTGCACAACCTGTGACATAAGTGTGTTAGGAGCCATCAGGGGCTGAATGAGAGCCCAAATGTGCTAGGAGCTGGCAGGGGCCAAGAGAGAGCCCAAGTGTGCTAGGAATCAGCAGGAACAAGGGAATTTAGGAGGTGCTAGGACCATTATTTATGGAAGTGAATCAGAAACATGCCCATACATTGAAGATAAGGCACCTATGCTGTCCAGCGTTTGGCACACTGATGACTCCAGTCATGAGCAACTGCCTGTGCAGATGGCAGTGGCTGTGGAGTCCCAGAGACACTGTCTAATTTGATATCAGTACGATACAATGTAGCAAGTGAGCTAAGCTGGATGACAGTAGAAAATATAGCATCCCCCACAGTGATATGTACTGACAGTTGTGCTGTGTATCAGGAGCAAGTTCTGTGTCAAGTGCTTTGGCAGCTAGGCCATCAGGAAAAGGTAACTATAGGGCATGTTTGGGGAATGATGAAACAGATGCTTTGGCTAGGATGTATTGGTTAGAGCAGACACCTCCTAGTCATCTGGCAGCTTGGTGCATCCCCACCTACAGAATGCAGATATACAAACTATGTAGAATGCCCTGGTAGAGGCTTGCCAGGCACATGTCGTTGAGGATCAGTAATGTTAATGCCCTTGAAAGCTTGGAGCCACCGGTGTCTAGGTAATGCGTAGATGTGTCCCTTTGACATGATGGCAGGTTGACTAACCAAGGTCATGTTTGCTCTGAAAGCCGTTGATACAGCTACAGACTTTATGTTTACCTGGCCAGTGGTCAAGTGAATCATCACACTACAATTTGTACTCTGACAGGGTTGATGGTTTTGTATGGCCAGTCCATTACAATAAAGTGACAAAAGTACTAATTTCACAGGTCAGGCTATGCAGAGATGGGCAGCTCAGTTACAGATTCAATGGAAGCTACACATCTCATATCAGCTTGCAGATATTATAGAGAGCTCCAACAACCTGCTTAAGCAAAGGAATAGGACTGTAGTCAATGTACCTTCTATGAAGGTTGAGCACAGCATCTATGAGCAGTTGTGAGAGCTCCTAAAGAATGTCCATGATGAGGGAGACCAGCTCCTGTAGAGGCTTTCCTCCATCACACAGTAGCGCCAATACAGGTCCAGGTAACAACAGAGAATATTGTACTTAAACCTAGGTTTAGGCAGCAAGGGAATGTTCTTCTGCCAACTCCCACTGGATTTAATAGGGAGCAAACTGTGAACTGGACATGGCCCTGGACAATGAAGATCCCCTACCATCACTGGGTAGTCCTGTTAGCCCATAGAGAACAAGTATAATCTTGTGTGTAATCTCCTTGTGACGCTATGAGTAACTACTGAATACTTACCCCATCCCCTACAGAACATGTGAGTTGGCCAGGTCCCACAGATGGCACATAGATTTTAATGGGCATGTTTATTATTTCCCTTTGGTCAATTATGAGTTCCCCAGTGCTGGTGCAGAGAGAGCCTACTGTTCAGGACCAAACTGTACAGTGTATTGTCACTTCACAGGGAAGCTGCCACAGGCAGCCATCGTGCTTTCCTGGGATGCAAAGCTGGCATGAATTCTCCTTTCTGGATGTGGTTTACTCATACTAGTGCCTATAACTCTTTTGTCCTTTTGTGCATAGGTGTGTCATCACCAACACCACTGTGAACTAACTGGGCACACACCTATGCCAGAGTAACAAACACCTCTGCCTAATGGATATGCACTGAAGTTCCTGTGAATTCTATGGGTCAGACTATGTCCCCTGACAGTTGGACATGGCTAGGAAAGACATTTATTGCCACTTCAATATGGGATGAAACTTGCCGCGTCCGGCCAAAGGAGCCGAGTCCGGCGAGGGACGGCGAGGTTAAAGGACACAGGACACCAAGGTTCTTCATCCAGGAGACAACTTTTATTTTTCTACCCCCCTATTATATATCCTCCCACCCTCAGGGTTAAGCACACACACACACACACTTTACAGGAAGCGGTCTCGAGCAGCCTTAGGCAGACTAGGTCAGGTTTTGCAGGTCGGTCATGCCAGGCCCAGCTGGGCCACTAATCAGCAGGTACAATCTGTCCCAGGCTCTCAGGAGGGCAGATAGACAGGAAGCCCACAGGGCTGACAGAAAGCCCACAAGGCTGACAGAAAGCCCACAAGGCTGATTCATACTTCAGTGGTACTCGCCTCCACATGCGGAACAAAGAGCAGGAAACTTACTCCCGTTCCAGGGCCAGGGGCTTCACCACAGAAACTGACAATTTTTTTTAGTAATCCTAGGTGATGGGACTTGTTTATGGTTGTATCTTGTTGCATCTAGTACTGTTGTTGTGGCATATGGAGGCAGGGCTCTGCCCAGGTAAAGGGGTCATTACAGAGTACTTCAGACCTGTAGATTGTAGGGCAAGGAATCCTAAAGGAGTGGATTGTTGGGGAAGACTCCAAATGGCTATAGCTAGGCTCCATTGTCCAAGCTTTCAACAGGCTATGCTTTCAACATGTACTCAAGATTACAAACACTCTGATTCAGCTTATACAGTCAAGATCATAAAAATCTGCTTGTGTATATATGCCCACTAATGTAACCTGTTGGCAGTGTGCCTTCTTTGTTTGGCCTGCATATAAAAAAAGGCTTATGGGAAAGACTTGGGGACTAAATGGAACTAGCTGGGGACTGAAGTTGGAACTTGGAGCTGGCTAAAGGCTATTTCCAACCTCTGAATGAAGCATGTCAACTATCATGTGTTTCACGTTTTCTTCAACCTGCCATAATTATGACTTTCTTAATTGGTCTGAGTCCCTACAGGACAATATCCCCATAGTTAAACAACACATGACTGTAAAGGAAATATGTGTCAAACTGAATATTTTTTTCAAAGAGCAAAAGTGTATCATATCACTAATAGATATAAAATGATAACTTCAGAAGATAGTTTTTTGAGTTTTCTTCCAATAAACATGAATATAGGAAGCCATAAAATTGTTGCTAAAATATACTAGATCTTAAATTTGGAAAAAATATAAATGTTCACAAATATACTACCCTTTTTCTAAAGTTACAATTTTTTTAAAATAGCATCTTTCTTGTTGCTTTAAAGACTGTTTTGAACCCTGTCGCTTTGTCAGAGAGTTCATGAATTATTAGATATCTGGTGTTATTGGAAGATTATTTGTACTTTGGTCCTAAATGTTCTTACCCAAAATATGCTCCCTTTTATTCTCTTCCCACTTTGTAAATTGTGGTTATTAATTACCATACCAATTTAGCTAAGCTGTAACTATATTGTTCAGAAATATTTTACCATAATGACTACAAGCCAAATTTCTTTGAGCATTTAGTCAGGAATGAAGCAACAGCCTTGTTTCGTGATGTGAAGGAAGATGGTATTCAGTGCAACAGCTTACCCAAATGATCACTAATATGCTTGCTCATCTTGTTGAATGGGCATCACCTGGAACTACAGCTAGTCCAACTCCCACTACAACTATTCCTTCATCTCCGCTATTCTAGAATCTAAATGGAACTGACTACCAATAGAACTATAGGAGCTGCATAGCAAGGGATGTTGACTTCTCCTGAAGATCAACTGCAGCCATAGTTGGAGATAGTGAAAGATACAGGTTCCACTTTTCTCCTTAGGTTTTCTGTTTGTATTTTCAGCCTTTAGTTTGTCCTTACTCTCATCCACATCTGATTCTTCTTTTCTCAATGTTTCCTAAATTTCTTGGGCATTATAGACAAAATTCTACAATGGCCTCCCAAATTGCTGTCCCCTTGCCTCCATATATTGTATAATCCCCTTCCCTTGTCTGTGTGCAGAAGTTGTGGCCATAATAATGTATAATTCCCTGATAAATTTATCAATCAGGTAATATTTAATAATTGAAAAAAAGATTTTGTAGGTGGGATTGCCTAATTTGATTAGTCCTACAAGAAGAGGAAATATCATACAATTTGCCTGATGGCCTTGAAAGAGCAAACCACAGCATTGTAGATGGTAACCATGGGGCAGCAAATGTCAGATATTTCTAGGAAAAGATAGCAACTCCTGGTAGATAGACAACAAGAAGACAGGAAGACCATCACTACAACTACAGTAAAGGGAATTTTTTCCAATAAACCAAATAAGCTTAGAAAATTAAACCAGACCTCTGATGAGAATGTGGATCCAAATGAGATTTTTGCCAAGAAAACACGAAGCAAAGAGCTCAGCTACTCTATGCTCAGACTAATTGACACATGAAAACACTAAGATAATAAGTTGTACTAAAACATTGCACAAATTCCATGGTAATTTGTTGAGAAAAATAGAAAATTAATGGATATTGAGCTACCTAGGAGTGTCAGTGTTGCTGGAATACATACCTATAGATGCAGGAGTGACCTTGAAAATGGGGTATGGACAGATGCTTGAAGATTTTTTAAGAGTATAAACTAAAAATTCTAAATATGATTGAACAGATGCTGGTAGAAACCTTAGCTTCAGAATGCTGCCTGTGGGGGGCTCAGAAACAAGGGAAAATATATAATTATAAACTAGAGAATGAAGAATCCTTATATGTAGGGACAAAAAAACCCAATATTTTTGGAAGGAAAAGAACACTAAATGTTATAGCTATCATATAGATTCAAACCTTTTAAGTCCTAAAATTTGGATGAGTCACTTTTGCCTACAGAAGCAGTTTATCCTCCCTACCTGAGGAGCTGGTGTACCTTTTACCTAAAGGAGCATTAGTGGCCTCCTTGGTAGTATTACTACACTATGGAATTGCAGCTCCTCGCAAGACCTACCTCCCCACAATGCATTATTTCTAGGTATGTAATTAGATGTAAGTCCCAAGAAGGATTAGAGTATAAGGTCCAAAGTGTGACTCATGAGAAGTTGTGATGGACCCAAAAGGATGAGTAAGATTTTGCATGTTTATATTGAGAAAAACTAAGGAACATGTACTGGATTTCATCCTGAAGATTTTAGATCCAAGTTAAGAAATATAATGTCAAATTGAATTTAGATTTCTAAATATATATTTCACATTCAATATTCTACCAATATCTATAGCAAATAGACAGAAGCATTCAATATCTGAGCTCAACTGAGAGTCAACATATTTTTGTTTGGTTTGGACCCAAATGTACATTGTACTAAGTGAAGGGAAAAAATAATAAAACTTCTTGATTATGCTATAGACAAAGGCATCCAAATGCTGAGGGATCCTGGAATGCTTGAATTGCTCACTCATCCTCTAATTGTATCCCATAAAAGTTACAAAAATCAGCTTGTCATAAGTTCTGAGTGTTATGGCGAGATTGCAATAAATCACTGAGTCAATCTTAAAGCAAGAGACAGAATCTTTATTAACCAGATGGTTGTCTGAATTCACCAGATGGTGGTCCAAGGGGCAAGCTGCAAGTCTACACCCTTCAAACCACTCCAAGGGTTAGAACACACATTTTAAAACATGTCAGTACATTAATCATAAGTGGCAATTGCTATAATTCAATACCATAAACAAATATCATGAGATCTAAAATTATAAGCAAAAGTAGAAGTGGGTCAAAATGACCCTATTTGAGTACAAGTTAAAGAATGGCTACTAACATCTAGACAATCATTCTCTGACAGGATAAATTGTTCAAGAAAAATAGGAACCAAAAAGAGAGCAATTTTACATTGTATAAGAATTGCCATTTTGTGTTGCCAAACATGCTATGTTAATCAACTGTTAATGGGCACATGTCGCGACCCCTCGCCGGCAAGGGAAAACACGACACAGGATTCTTCTTTCAGCAGTTTATTCAGGCCTTGATTCATGTATAATCTTCTAGTGACCCGTACCTCGTCACGCCCAAGCACAGCCTAATAAAGCCTCCAGCATACCAATCTTAAGCTGCCACATGGACCTTTCTCATAGGGTGGTAAGGGATTGCGTGCCAATTCTCCATATTAGGAGTTGTTTATCACAGGCCACAGTGGAAGCCGGCGCCATCTTCTAATGGTGGCCACGGTCTAATTAGAACGGCTCACCACAGTTCCCCCTTCTATTTTATAAAACAATGCAGGCGAAAGTAGAGGTCCTATCCCACTGTGCAGAAGTGGCTGCAATGTATGGTTCAGTCCTAAGGAGGGCCCTTCCCTAGACCTGGTCCCATATCAGCCGATGCCTTTTTTCGTAGGGCGGGGCGTGGACGTCAAACCCGCATGCAATAGGACATGCTTTCCTTGAGGTCCGTTGAGGGATCACTCAAGTGCAGTGCCTTGCCTCGCATCCTGCATCGTGATGACGGCGAGAAGTAGGAT
>NW_025999943.1:4681980-4734468 GCF_001458135.2 Marmota marmota marmota
GTATTTGTCAAGTTTCCTGAGCCCTGGGTTTTCCCTGAGCTAACTTGTAGGAGCACTGCACCCAAAACTCCCTGCGAGATCCGACTGTACTGCAATGGATCCTCCCAGTTAGTCAAGTTCTTAAGTTTTAAATGGATGCAATCACCCTTGGAAAAACTGAAGCAAAAAACTCCTGTGAGATTGATACTGGAGAGATTGAAGGACCAGTCTTGGTCCCCTCTAGAGGAAACACAAGGAGCAGACATCTCACATGACGTAGAAAAAAGAGTGGGGAGGACACTAGAATTGCTATGAACCGGCATCGGCATTGGCCACGTTCGAGCTACCGCCCACCCCTGCATTGATGTCCCCTGTACCATCGATATCAGCATTAGAACCAGGACACTCAGTAGAAGGATGGTCCTCATCATGAGATTGTTGTAGCGCCTCCTGTTGTTGGTTGATTGATGTCGGGACTCTTCTTGTCAGGCGTTCTGGAACCCACACCGGCTCTGTCCGGTCCTGGGAACTTACTGGTGCACCACCCTGACTGCTGAAAGTTCTGGATCCTGGGTTCGAGGAATATAATTCCCCGTCCGGGCCACCAATTGCCGCGACCCCTCGCCGGCAAGGGAAAACACGACACAGGATTCTTCTTTCAGCAGTTTATTCAGGCCTTGATTCATGTATAATCTTCTAGTGACCCGTACCTCGCCACGCCCAAGCACAGCCTAATAAAGCCTCCAGCATACCAATCTTAAGCTGCCACGTGGACCTTTCTCATAGGATGGGAAGGGATTGCGTGCCAATTCTCCATATTAGGAGTTGTTTATCACAGGCCACAGTGGAAGCCGGCGCCATCTTCTAATGGCGGCCACGGTCTAATTAGAACGGCTCACCACAGGCACCGAAGCAGGGTGTTCCCATGGGAGAAGCATTTCTTACATAACATGGAGTCTCAGGGCAAAATGGAGTCTGTTTGATCATTGCCCATATAGCCTGGACCATAACAAGAAATACATTATACATTTATAAATGGAAGTCTTCCATGTTTTAATAATGTAGCTGTTCTTTATAATTCAGAAATGATAGTGGGAACTACTCCCAATGAATTGAGCTCTCTATATGTTCATATAGTTGCATCTGCACTAAGTATATAATGTACAACTCTTAATAATTGTTCTGAGAAAACTAAAAATTAATTGCTGATGAAAGGATATGCATGCTTACCACAATAAATGATAGAACCAATAAAATAATTCAGGATTGTCTCAACTGCACAGATTTTTGACATTTTCTAGTTAATTATTTCATCTCTAAATAAAATACATAAATGACCTACTAAACTTTATGAGTAACTCAAGTCTGGATTAAATGGATAAAACTGTTTAGCATAATAGAGAATCACAATCACAACTCATATAAATTCTCACAGTTTAGCCTAATCAAATACCCATAGTCTCTTGTTTAAAGAGGAGACTAGATTCCTTCAAGAGAAGATCATTCTATGTCACCAAAAATGAATACTCAAATTTCTTTCTACCCTCCTGCAAATAACTGGCTGTTTTTCAGGGTGAGTGTGAATTGCAAAACAGTAACTAATTAGATATTTGAGAAATTACTGAATTCTATCTCTGAAATGACCTTAAATTAATCCTAGAGAATTGAAATTCCATTTTTTTGCCCACAAAATGGATTAATCATTTATAGAATCTACTAAGCAATTGGTGGGTTTAGGAATCCATCTCATAAAGGACCCAGTAGATCCCTAAACATACTCTGTTCTTATTTCGTATAATTAGAATAATCACACTTAGCCATTGGAAGAATTCTCATGTTGACTACCTGGGCTCTTGTAATAAAAAAGACCAAGTGAAAACCACTAAAACAAGCTATATCTAACAACAGTAATTTGAAATCAATCATCAGAGAATTACTGAGATTAGTGCCACTCTACAAGTTTTAAAAAGTGCAAGGATGGTGATTCATGCTAAATTCTCATTCAAATTGCCTCTCTGGGTCATACACAACCATATGGATTTTAAGGAGTAAAGGTGGATTATTATAATCTCAATTACATGTTGACTCTAATTTACCAAGAAATTTTATAGCTGGAATAATTGAATACATCCCTCATTCAGAACCCTGCATGCATCCACTGATCTTGATTTTTTTTCACCTTTGCATGAAAGAGTTTATTTGCATAGATACATTCATCAATAGAAAGAAAGATTTTTGAGGGGAAAAATAATCCCTTAAAGTCTTTATAACAATATCACAATCACATAAATGGAGCTCTCTGAAGGGAGCCTATTTAATCACCTAAGTCTACTTATTCCCTGATAAAGAGATCACTAATGTATTCATTCTTTTTTATAAAAGTACACACACACATATATAAACACACATACATATACTCACACACATATCTATACATACATATTTACATACACATTCATACATATCAGTAAAAGATACAAAAATCCTCTACTTGCAATGACCATATTAGTAATGTTATCACTACCCAAATTCATAGGTATAAAACTCTCTAAGATTACATAATAAGTCTCATCTGGAGCAAACCTGATGGATCACCTTTCTATTCAACCAGAATTGTATATTTTCTTGATCAATTACATAGAAAAAACCATGATGACAGGTATGGTGATTAGGATGTAACAAGTATTATAGACATATAAACAAAATACATGATAAAATATGAAAAAAAGTCTATAGGTCTTGAAATTGTTCAAAGCACATTTCCAAGATAAAAAACATTTTATTGGCTTGAGTTTTTCCAAGCACTAAAAAAAGTGCAATGACAAGTGGACTTCTTTGAAATTTGCAATACATATATCACCTTCAATTTGTTTGATGAATAATTCAAAAAAGAGGTCACCTTTGAGTGGGTCCCAGAACAAAATATGCTTTTCAAATGTCTGGGCTATCATACATTGTTCATATAACCTACTAGGTTAAGTGGCACGTATAAAATCTAAGAAAGAATGGTGGTACATTAGCTCCTCTCTTTCTGCCTACATGTATGGACTTTGGGGGAATTCTTCATGAGCAGTGACTAATGAAAAAAAAAAGGTTTATTTGAAGATGTTTTTGTGCAATACAGTGGCACCACTTAAAAGTATGCAGATGCAGAATTGCACTGGAATCACTGTTGAGATCATTGCAAAGGAAGGTGTGCGGCATGTTCTTATTCTAATGAATGAGAACTCAGCACTTCAAAAAAGTGTACCAAGTGTTAATTTTGGGGGAGGGAGAAATGGCCAGTGGCAGGGAACTCCATTTATTCATGGGCAGTGATTAATGATCTGGCTGAATGGTAATAAATTTAGAAAGAACAAAGGGGAAAAATCATTAAAGGAAGTTTGGGTAAATGGTACATGGGAAAGCCTTTGTGAAAGCATCCAGTGTGAAGATGTATGTTCCCCATGTGAATGCTCACCAAAATGTAACCTAGAAAAGGAGAATCACAACAATTAGATGAACATATTGACTCATTTTAACAACACCGGAAAACCCCTTTCCATAGATGGACCTATTCTTTATTCTTGCCCATTAGCTGAAGAACTAAGGGCTCATGGAAGCACTGATGAGAATGAATGGGGTCAACATCCTGGACTTAGACTCACTAAAACTGATTTGGAAACAGCTGTGGCTAATGTCCACCTGCCAAAAGTGTAAGCTCTCCAAATTGGACCATATACTGGGCTTACCAATCATTTACCTAGTGGCAGACTTATTGAATGAGCTGCCTCCATCGTGGCATGGACATTACTTTATTCTAACTGAAATAGATCCTCATACTTCATATGTATGTGTCTTTAATATCCATAGTTTCTGCCAAAAAATACCATCCACAAACTTGCAGAATGCCTTATTTACTATTGCAAAATTCCATACAGTATTGCTTCTGACCAAGAAACTTATTTTAGAACAAATTAATATAGCAAAATACCATGTTCATCCAATGCCCTGGTCTTTTCAAGGATATCAACATCAATTGCAATTGGTTTGAATGATAGTTTTACTTTTATAAGAGTCATAGATGCCATGAATCAAGCATTATGGATTCTGTTAAAAAGCAGAAAATTGTTTATTTAAAAAAATCAGGAAACAAAAAGATTAATAATTTTCTGAAAGTCACACAGTTACTGATTGTTGAAATAGATATAGAACTCAGTAATATTGGTATACAAAATATGTTCTTTTTTCCCTTTAATATATTTCTTCCCTGGATGTCTACATGTTTCTTCTAAAGAGAACTACTGAAACTTGTTAATTACTCTATATTTCCAAGTTGAATTTAATCTGCCTCTATTATCTTTGTTTTCCTGTACTGGAACAGAATTGCAATACTTACAGGAACATCTGCTTTGAATAACACTGCATTTCAGTGTTTCCTACTTATTTTCTTAGAAATCATAGAAAAGTGAAAGCATTTAAAATTTTAAAATGATTCAGAAATTACATTTTTAGAGAACCTAGGAGATAAATATAATTCCATACTCAAACATTTGAAATGCCAACAGCAGCTGATGCTGTGCAAAGTTATCTGTAAAGAAATGAAGACAAGAAGCATGTTGAATAATGAGAGAATTATCTTCAACATAGCTAAAAAAAAAAAAAAAAAACAACTTCAGATGAAAAATATCAACAGTTGAAGTGCCCATCAGAAGCCAAAAACCATAATGGACAAAGCAACTCTTCTGATGCAAAAAGGCAAGGGACGTACAATCAAACAAAGAACTACAGAGAATAACAGAATTACAGAGAATTACAAAGAAAGCCATACTTTCAGGAAACAGCCTGTCTCTAGGGCAGCAAATATTCTCTCAAATAGTATCTGAGCACACTGCTGCTTAAAATAAAAGCTAGCCATATTTGAGTCACATTATATGGTCATGTGAGGTAGTGCTGAAAAATAATATATAAACCATCTACCTGGAAACTTCAAAATATGAGTTCAGGGTTCCATTTGCCCGCTTCTCTCCCTCTTCTTCCTGCTTGAGATTCATATATAATACCAGAAAGACAGAAAGGCAAGATAAAAAGACCTTTGTAAGAAATAAACATCTTTGTATTTAAGCCAATATTATTTTGGATCTTCCTTTGAATGGCAGCTGAACTTAAAATAATTCTGTACAAATATGCATGGATTCAAATCCATTTGATGTCTTCCAAGAATAAAAAAAGTAACAATTCTGACCATTTATCACTTAAATGGAAAAGCTTTATATAAAAGTATAACTAAAAATATATATGTTAACAAGGGATACTATAAGCAATCGCTAAGAGAGGTCCTAAATTATGTTAGCTTTAAAAGCTTGACTCATGAAGTGCCATCCTTTTCCTAAAATTACAACACAGTAGCTAGATTTCACAAGGAAAAAGGGAAAGGAAGGAAGAAAGGAAGGAAGGAAGAAAGGAAGAAAGATAGATGCAAAATGTGGTATCCTTTAATGAAGTCTTACTCAGGCCTATATTTTTCATTCAATGATATTTAGAACTTCTTTGAGTCAGTTTTACTTTCTGAAGAATTCAAATATTATCTTAATAATGCCTAGGGGCTACATCTCTATTCATATGTTCCATCATTTGATACTATTACTTTTCAAATACCTAGCAAGAAGAGTGGATGATGAAATTCAGCATCAGTTGGTGTTTTTAAGTAGTATCTGAAGACTGTTGACAATCAGGAGTAAATGATCTGAACAAAATGGAATAGGTTTACATAACAGCATGCTATGCATATATGCATAGCTTTAGATATAAATTACTAAGCAAAAATATTAAAATGCAATTCGAAAATTATTACTTGTGTAACTAAAATAGTACATTCAACACAATCACATAGTTTCAGAGAAACACATCTGTTAAACACATTCAATTGAATGCCTCTGGTGTGTGGGATGTTTGAAGACTAAAGTGGTGGGGATGTGGTTATCAAGTTAACTAAAAGGATTGAATTACCTTCTTTAGTTTGTTATTTTGCATGAGATATGAATCATATGTTTAAATTAAAGTTTTCATTCAAATTATAGAATTATGATAATATGCATTAAATGGGTGTTTTTGGTTTTGTCCATTGTCACTTAGGACTGAAAATCGGAGATATTTCCCAGTATTATATTGTCCTGCTGGTTTATCTCTGCCTTGTAAATAGAAGGTGCCCAGGCCTGTGTGTGTGTGTGTGTGTGTGTGTGTGTGTGTGTGTGTGTGTATGAATTTGTATGTGTGTATGTGCATGAAACAGAGCATACAGAAGCCTTTAAATATCATCTAAACATGAGTTTCAGAAGACTGACATGTATTTTAATTTCTTTGTCTCTTTGGAATACTTTTGTTTTCTTTGATCCTAAATTATTGCAGAGTTTTTGTCCCAGATTTTTCTATAATAGTTTATGTAATATACATGATCTTCAATAATGCTTCCATTCCTTCATTATGTGTCACTATGCTCCCTCTATCACTGGTATTATCATTATCCAAATAAAAAACTCAACTACCTTTTCTCAAAAAAGCTGATTTGACATTCATCAATTTAACAAATATTATATGTAATTTCAGAAGGATCACATCACTGGTAGAGAAACTGATGCTGCAAGCGAGTTATTTTATATTCATTCAATTTTTTAAAAATGCCATGCATATTTATTCTTGTGCTTCTATTAGGACTGAGAAGATATCCCTTCTGTATTTATGTCAGTGAATATTTATATCTTGAATTGTGAATATGTTGTAAAACATAATATAATTGGTTTGAGACTACATATAAATGATATAAGAAACCTGCTGGCTGAATTAAATGTATTTGAAAATAAATCACCCACCACATATAACATATTAACAGATGTAATTTTAACAAAAGACAACTAGTCAATCCTCCCTGCCCATTCTCCTGTAAGATAAAGCTAGAAAATAACCTCTGAGAGAAAGTGATTAATCAGAATTAGAAAAGTTTTCAGTTGGAATAGATTTTTATGGCCACTTTAGTCAAACTTCTATCCAATGCATGGATTCCTTTCTTTGGTATCCAAGAAAGATTGAAGAAAATTCTCAGGCAAAACCATAAATCAACTTTAGAGTTACGCTTAACTCATATGAACATTTCCTGAAATCTACTGAGAAGACAAATAACAAAAGCATTGAGAATGCAGTAATGTTTTCTGCACATCAGTGATGGTGTCAGCAACTAGAACTACATAAGCCAGACACTGACTCAGAATGCACAATGAAGCCTGAGGTGTCAGGCAGCAAGCAAATTAGGTATGAGTTAAACTGAAATCACCTTGGTGAAATCAGAGAATACTGAGAATACTTCCATGACAGTTTTAGCTCTAGTTGTTTTTAAAAATGCATAATAAAAGCATGAGAGTAAGAACAGGCAAAAATAGAAAAATCTTTAGTATGCTATTGAACAGCAGATTTACATTCTTGCTAAGCATGATGTAAGCTTACATAGCAACCTTGTTGATGGTGTTTAAACTGTACTTAAATAAAAATTACAAATGAAGTCGAAAATATGACTGGTTTATTGGATTTGTGTTAAAAGTATATCGTAATCTGAGATCAGGAAAAATACTGTTTTAACGATACTAATAAAATAACCTCAAAATTTCAAAAGAGTTGATTTCTTATTTAAATACTTCAAATAGTAGAGGAAGAAAGCCACAAGTTTAATGTAAATGGCATGTTTGATTATGTCTTTCATCCTACTTTCAAATGTCATTTTCTTACCTTTTTGCCTTTAGGAATATATATATATATATATATATATATATATATATATATATATATGCACATACATTTCACTAAAACTATGGGGAAGATATACTTTGAGAACAATTAATTCCTGAGAAGATATAAGTATGTTTCAACTCTTATGCATATTTAATATTGTAGTTAATACAATCTTTCACACCCCAATTGTATCTTCAAAGTATCTAAAATAATTTTACAGTAAAGGTGTAAAGACACAAAATCAGTCATTTAATGGGAAACTAATTATCATGTTATCTATAACTTGATGCAAATGCATTATCAGAAATTTCATCATATTCTGAAATAGTAAAAACAATGAAGTTTTAAGTTGTATTTTTATTTTTATATTTAATAACTAGCTTCTTTTTATCATCTATTCTAAACTAAGAATCAAACTTTAAAAACTTTTAAATGAATCAAACTTTTTATATGTCCTTGCCTATAATTTTTTTGTACAACTAGTAAGGGAAGCTACTGAAAACTAACCTCATTTTTATGTGAGTGTAAAATTCCAAGCTGATTTATGAAATACTGTCAGGGCTCCCATTAGGGAAGTGCCATATACTTCTAAAAATATTTCACCATGAATTAACTCACATAAAACAATTCATTATGCTTGTTAATTTACATATTAACAAAAACATGTTCTTAAATATTTACCAAATTTTTAGCAATTATATTGCATGGGATATTTTTAACAGTCTTTACATATTTTTGAAGGTTTAGTTCATTTTAGTTTGAATTTTGATGTGATTTTAAAAATATCTCAAGCCTTCTTGGACTATTCCCTGAAGACCTTAAAAGGGCTTACTACAGGGATACTGCCACATCGATGTTCATAGCAGCACAATTCACAATAGCTGTGGAACCAACCCAGATGCCCTTCAATAGATGAACGGATAAAAAAAAAATGTGGCATTTATACACAATGGAGTATTGCGCAGAACTAAAAAATGACAAAATCGTGGAATTTTCATGGAAATGGATGGCACTAGAGCAGATTATGCTAAGTGAAGCTAGCCAATCCCTAAAAAACAAATGCCAAATGTCTTCTTTGATATAATGAGAGCAACTAAGAACAGAGCAGGGAGGAAAAGCAGGAGGAAGAGATTAACATTAAACAGAGACATGAGGTGGGAGGGAAAGGTAGAGAAAAGGGAAATTGCATGGAAATGGAAGAAGACCCTCGTTGTTATACAAAATTACATATAAGAGGTTATGAGGGGAATGGGAAAAAAAAACAAGGAGAGAAATGAATTACAGTAGATGGGGTAGAGAGAGAAGATGGGAGGGGAGGGGAGAGGAGGGGGGATAGTAGAGGATAGGAAAGGTAGTAGAATACAACAGTTACTAATAGGGCATTATGTAAAAATGTGGATGTGTAACCCATGTGATTCTGCAATCTGTATTTGGGGTAAAAATGGGAGTTCATAACCCACTTGAATCTAATGTATAAAATATGATATGTCAAGAGTTTTGTAATATTTTGAACAATCAATAAAAAATTAAAAAAAAATATCTCAAGCCTTTGATTCAGGATAATCTCTGTGGTTTTGTAGCTTAAATTATTTGAATGCTGAGATGTATGTATATATTAACATTTCAGACACTAAGCATCTTGATATATTTACAACATATACAAAACATACACCTGATCAAGTGACCTTAATTTCTGATTAGGAGTAAAACTGTGTTTCAGTTGATTTCATAACCTATAATAACATCTGTATTCAACCTTTTATATACCTGCAAATCAAAACAGACAGGAAATGCATTCCCGTATGTCATAAGTCTAAAAACTAAAAAAATAAAATAAAAATAAAAAAACAGGGCCTACTGTACTTTTACTTTGCTCATACTGAAACTGGTGTTGTAAAATTATTGTAGGCAACTATAAAAGTGATAACAAAATTAAACTGAAGCTTTTAACTAATCAACTACAATTCAGGAGAAAGACTCAGAAGTGTCTATTTTAACTCTGTTCTCTATAACTTATAAATTTACAACTATTTAAAATATATAGTTTGTAAATGGGAAAATTTAAATTTAAATGATCATGCTCTTTGGTAAAATGTCATTCAGTCAGTTAGATTTTATTATAGATTTTCACTAGCTTTTTGGCCAATCTTAGCAATTTCCCCTGGTAGGCAGTATATTCTAGAAGAAAATGTATTCTCTGGTTGCCTAGCAAGAGTGGACACTGGACAGTTTTCCATTATCTCAAGAGCATAAAAATCTATATTGGCTTTCAAGGGAGAAATCAGCATCTCATATGGACCAAGAAATAGAAGAGATTCTCTGGAGCTTTGGCAGATTTTAAGAAACCTGGGGCCTCTAAAAAAAAAAATAAGTAAAATGGAACACTGAAATAAATTTTCCCCATAAGCCAGGTAAATTTTCCCCCATAAAACCAGTTTACTATGGAGTTAGAGTAAGTCTAATATTCATTAAGTTCTATAGATCAAAGTGGCATTTCTTCCACATCTAGTTCTATGATTATGTCTAACTATAGTTCAGATCTGAAATGTCACCCAAAGGTTAAAGTGTCAAAGGCTTAGTCCACTGACAATAGCACTATTGAGAGGTAGTGGGTCTTCTAAGAGGTGTAGTTTAGTTTGAGAAAATTAGGTCATTTGAGCCATGTCTTTGAAGGGGATATTTGGAAGCTTGTCACTTCCTATTTCTTTTTGCTTATTAGCTTCCATAAGGTGAATAAATTTGCTCTTCTTGGTGTTTCTATCATTACATACTGCCTCACCACAGATTGAAAGCAGCAAAGCCATGAGACCATAGACCAAAACATTTGAAACCTTGATCCAAAACAAACCTTTTTTTTTCTTTTAAGTTGTTCATCTCAGATAATTTGTCACATGACAGAAAATTAATTAGTACACATTTTTTATTCTACAAATGATATTTGTAGATTAGAATAACTGAAAGTGGCAGAAATTCCAATTGATCAATTCGGGGTTAGTAGGCCCTAAATAAAATATAGACCTTCAATAGAAAGAAGCATTGTATTTGATACTTACAATTATACTTTTATTTTTAGTTTGGATTTGATTTTCTAAAAATATTTCTAAATATTTTGGTAATTATTTCACTATATTTTAAAGGGCGTAAAAATCCTGACATTTATATGAAAAAGGTAATTTAATAAATCTGAAAAAAATAGTTATCTATTTCAGGTTATGAAAGTCTTACTCTTTATAGTATTTTAATTCTTAAGGTTAATAAACTTTAATTGTGGAAGCATTGAAAAGCAGTTTTATGAATTATAATTAGCAGCTTTGTTGAATACGATGACCTGTGAAGGTAACTGGGAGCACATATGATTCAGATGATGGGAAAGACACAGTATAAAGGGACCAAGACCTAGTCATGAGATAAGACTACAAAAAATTATCATACTTTGGTTCCTTCACATTTCAGTTTTTCCTTGTGCTCCACATGAATGAATGTCTCAACTTGAACAAATTGTAATATTGGCACATTTCCAGCACAATCCTGTGTTCAAGAGGATTTACTAGCATTCTCTTCATTTTAAGGTACATTTATCCTAAGGGGTGATGTACAAACAAGCTTTGAGGTTCAAAGAACAAGAAGACAATAAAGCATTTTTTTTTCCTTTTCATTTTTGCCCAGAGTTCTAAACAATTATCTGGGATTCATTGTTTAAAGCTATTTGGCCATAATCATGATGAACCATTTTCTTATAACCTTAAATTTCTGATTTACTTTCTTTTCTTCTAAATAAATACATACCTACCACATAGAGAATACTGTGCCCACCCTCTCTAACCTTTCTGATGTCAGCTAAATATTTAATTCCATAAAAGAAGAGATGAGATATATTTTGCTTGATATTATATTCCAGCTTTCTTTCTGACAAACCAGGTCAAGAGGTTCTCAATAAATATTTAAGATTCATTCAACTAACATGTATATCTCACGCTAACTATGAGGTTGAGGAATGTATCCTTGCAGATACATTCCCTTAGTGATTTGACCTCTTTATATCTGTTTGCTAATTGACGGGTAAGAAATGGAAGCTCTGGACCTCCAATCATACGTATTTTTTTTTACAGGATTTTATTGATTTAATAGGTTTGTTTCTTCTAGATTGCAGTGTCTTTCCTAGAAGGTATCTTTGTGTATGTTGGCAAGAGGATGCTGTTTTTTCCTACCTCAAAATCCATTACTTTTTCATGATGCTTGAATTATACATGTTTCCTTCATCTTTTCACCATGGAGATTCTAAGGAATGTCTCTTTGTTTTCAACCCCTCTGCCCCATAAATGACACCCTTCCAAGTATGTCACCTCTATTTCCACATACTGTAATCATTTTCTTTCAATACCCTGGTACCTACAGCTGTCATTTGGAAAAATACCAAACAAAAACAAAACAAAAGACAAAACCTTTAGTCCTGTTTATGTATTATCCTATTCAAAATGTAATGTTGAGATAATTGTAAAAATGATGTAAAACTTGGGAAAACAAGCATTTACTATGGAAATAATTTCTAGCCTAAAAAAGGATTTGCAACATATTAATAAAATTTGTTGCTAAATGCCTTAAAGAATAAAGCTAAAAATAATATTTCCAAATGTGTTAACCTCTTCAGTTTTCCTACTTTCACATAACCATTGACAACCAGAGACTAGTATTAAGTATTTGTAGCTTAAGTGAATTTAGGAATGCTTCAGATAAAAGTACATATAATGATAACCTGGTAACCTATCTACCTTGATATGTGAGTGGACTACACAAGGTTTATTGAGTGTTATTAGTTAAGAGAAGAACATAAAACATGACAACATGGTACATAAAATAGCTACTACCATAATGTAAGGTTTCTAGCAACAATAAATAGATACATAAATTCAGAAGGACTAGTGAGCTATGCACAGAATATTGTGCTTACCTTGAAATTTTAACAATCTGTTAAATGTAAGAAAACCAAAAACAATTTTAAAAGACTATGGATGATGATACCTTGTTAAAAGGAAATAGATATATCACAAATATAAAATTTGACTAGTCACTTTTCAAAAGAAGAACAAAACTATGCTTCAGTTTTGAAGTGACTTATTTGTAATCTGAATAACCAAGAGACAGTGTTGGTGAAATGAGAGAAGTAAGGTAAACAAAATGAAAATAATAGAACACTGAGGGATTCATGACAAAAATGTTTGTGATGTGGTTTGGTTGTAAAATTTTCCTGAAAAGTTCATGCTAGTCAATGCAGGATTGTTCAGAGGTGCAATGATTAGATTATAGACTTCAGACTAAACCATGGATTGATTCTTTTGATGGACTGATAATTTGAATGGATTACTGAATGGTAAGTATAGGCAGGTAGGGCATGGCTGGAGAGGCGGGTCACTGAGGGTGTGCCCTTGGCGATTACATATAATCACAGGAGCTCCATTTTTTTCTCTTTCTGTTTCCTGGATAAATGAGCTGAAGAGCTTTCCTCTGCCATGCCTTTCCATCATGATGTTTTGCCTCCTCTTCTACTCAGAGCATCCATGGACTGATCTCTGAAACTGTGAGCCCAAATAAACTAGTAGTGCTCTAAGTTGTCCTTGTCAGTTATTTTAGTCAGCGCTTCTGCTGTTGTGACTAAAAGACCTAACAAGAACAATTTTAGAGGAGGAAAATTTATTTGGGGCTCATGGTTTGAGAGTAAGTTCATAGATGGCCAATTTCATTGCTTGGGACTTGAGATGAGGCAGAATATCAAGGCAGAAAACTACGGTGGAAGGTAGCAGCTCACATGATGGTCACAAAACAGAGAGCTCCACTCACCAGATACAAAATATATATCCCAAAGGTATGCCCCCTATGAGCTACCTCCTCCAGGCACATCCTACCCAAATTCAGTTACTACTCAGCTAATCCAATCAGGTGATTAATCCAGGATTGGGTTAAGGATCTCATAACACAATCATTACCCTCTAAACCTTCTTGCATTGTCTCACACATGAATTTTTTGGGAGGACACCTCACTCACATTCAAACCTTAACATCAGGTATTTGGGTCACAGCAATGGGAAGCTGACTTATAACCTGTATATATTATAAAAAGATCTTCAAGAACACATTTTTGTCCTTTTAAATAATGCTTAGATGTACAGACTATTTCCATAAATTTTGCATGGAAAACTATTGTTTTCTAGATACTTCCTCAGATAGGAGCCAAATGGCCAATCATTAGCTACAATGCAGTAAGCAACTACAATTAATACTAACCAGACACCTAGTATTTTTCTCAATTAAAGTAGCTCCATTAATACAAATATTCTTCCATGTGACATATGTGAAGCATCAAAAATATAAGAAACCATAGATGGATATATATATATGAAAACAAAGCATTTGTTGGACATTTTACAGCTATGTAGAAGTCTGTAGTACTACGTTTCACTAACATAAAAACACCAGGGTGAGACGATACTCAAGTTATGAACAAAGGTTAATAATGTATGTCAATGAAGTTTTGATACTTACAATATATTTTTTAGTTTTTAAAACAATATAAACTATAAAACACATTCCCATGAATTTTTTTAAAGAAACATATTTATATAGCAGATGAAATAATTAAAACATACAGAGATCAGCATTTTCTTTGCTATGCAGATCCTGTTTTTTCTCATTTTTTAACATGACATATATTAAGCCAGGACTACTACAGGAGCAAAATATATTCTCATACCAATCACAGAATCAGAAGTTGTGAAAACATTTGTCTAAGTTCTTTTATAAGCAAGAAAGAATTAGAGACATAGTGATGATTATTCGCATATGGAGATCATAGCTTTTTATGCTACCACACTTTGATATGTTTGAAAATTGTCATATATTATAACTCTTTAAGAGATATCTACCTGTTTTGATGATATTCTGCAAACTTTTTACTAACCATTTTCATGATCTCATTCTGTTTCCAGGATTTCCATAGGGCTTTCTCCCCACCCCCCAATATAAAAGAAGCAAAATGTCATTACTATATTTACAAGAAAATCATAACTTCATGGTGAGTATACTTCTGTACATCTTAGTCTTGACTGACTTTTTTCTATTTTCCTCTTAATGTGTCTTCTTCAAATTTATCTAAGACATCATGCTTTTCATGTAAATTCACTCAATTTTACCTACTTAGCAAAGTTAAAAATAAAGCTTTTAATTTATATTATATATTAGTTAATATTAAATAGTTAATTATATTTAATATTAAGATAACAGAGTCATAATAATATGCTGTTTTCAACTTATTTATGCATATAACATACACAGTAATTAAACTTGTGAAAATATTAATGCAAATTTTATTTAGAGCATGAAAGCAAAAGAAAATTAGGAAAATTGTACGGTTGTATAAATATGTAACAACAAATCCTATCATTATGATATAACTACAATGCAACAATAAAATATTTAGGAAAAAATAACTTTTATCAAAACCATACTATGCTGTAACAGTTTTTCTATACCATTGGTTATCAACCAAAGGTAATTTCCTAGCTCTATTTTTGCTTTCTAGAAATTGGGCAAAGTTGTTTGGGAAGATATATGAATTTAGTGTTGAAGGCAAGAGATGTTACTAATGCATCAACAATGCACAGGACAGATTCCCATAAAGCAGTGAACTATCCAGTCCAAAATGTTCACAGTAATGAAGTTGAGAAACCCACCTTCTAAGATTCTTGAGATTATTCAAGATTACTAGGTATTTAGAAAACTTAAAGTAGGATAGTAACTGATTTATTTTCTCCCCAAACTTAGAAAAATATAGTGATAACTGAATTATCAACATCTCTCTGGATAACAGTCATCATCATGCCTCTTTGTCAATCCTATTCTAACACTTTGAAAACGTATTATTTAAATATATATATATATATATATATATATATATATATATATATATATATATATATATATATATATNTCAAGAGGTTCTCAATAAATATTTAAGATTCATTCAACTAACATGTATATCTCACAGGAGCTATTACTAATTAAACATAATCTAAATTTAATCTTATTTTATAAAATTATCCTTTCTCATATGGAAAATTACACACACAGAGATTAAGAAAAAACACTACCTAACATTTGCATAACCACTTAAAATTTATTTAATTACTCCAGTGGTCTTATCATACCTGTAAATTCAATTACCTCCATTATGCTGATTGCTTTCAAAATTATCTCTATCCATAACCTCTCTTCTCCTATTTAGAAGTGTTCAATGTCTATTAGTCCTTTTACATAGCCACTCTCTTACCAGTCTTCCACATTGGAATAAATATGCAACAAGTTCTATTCAGTAGGCCATAAACATCAAGAGCACATGAATGCATCATTCACTAATATAACCAAAACACCTTAATATTACTACTTACTATATTCCAAGTCTTAATAAATATTTATTAAATGAATGAATAAATGAATTAATGACATGGAAATCTTCTTGGTTTGCCTTCCATTCTATATAAAAAACATAGATCTCCTCTTCTCTGGGATTAGGAAAGTCAGATAACTCAGAGATATAAAAGCCTTTTTATTTTGTGCACTTTGGAAAGCAGAAATTACTTTAGATGTATGATAGTTCAATTAATTGACCAAATGTATTGATGTGTTGATGTGACTGATTCTTTAGTCTCATACTGTAAGGCAGAATAACAAAGTTAATGTGCTGGAAAGTACATTATAATACAACAACCTATGAGGAACACTGAGGAATTGAAGAGGAACCTATTGACATGTTAAATTGTAAACTGATGAGATGAAGTCTTTGGTTAGAACATTTCTTTTACTGTAGGTTAAAAAACCAAACAACAACAAAAATTCAACCTCTGAAAATTTATGTATAGTTTTTTTTTGGGGAAATTAATTTATTTTTTATCTATTTAATTACCAAATGGAAACAAGTTCAAACTAGGTTTTATATGATAAATCAAACCTTTGAGGCCACTAAAGTCTGTCCACAAACCTAAATATAAACAGGCCTTCTGTTTTCACTGGCATTGCATCTTGCAATATTAACCACACTATTTTCTTAAGCAACATTGATTTTACTTAGGACTGAAATAAGGAAAATATTAAAACATGAACTCAAAATGCATGTTAAAAATAAGTAGTAATTAAATCTATAATAGAAACAAAATGAAATTCAATAATTTTATAAAAGAAGTGAGATTTTCATGTTTCTTTGGCAACTGGGTGTTATAATGAGGAAATATGGAAGATGGCAAAGTCAGGGAATTTATTTAGGATTTAATTAGGTATTGGACTTGTAACTTTATAGTTTTAATGAAATCCATTGCTTAGTAGTATGCCAAATATAATGAATTCTTTCTCTATCTTACATTATGTTTATGTAAAACAAACATAATAACTATGTTAGCAATCTTGGAAAACTACAAACATAAAATTTTCAATGCACACAAAACTTTTCTTCAAGAATGGACACTTCGAAAGCATAAAGATGTTGCTGAATTCTCTTTAAACTACCCAATTCAATAATATCACATTTTCCTTGCTACAGAAATAAGTTGGGATATAATAAATATGCTATATCCAATATCTATTTTATAAATTGTCAACTGATATCTTTTAGAAATAAATTGTCTCTCTTTAGAGAATAACTAGATATGCCTACCACTTGCAAGCAATGAATACATGACTTTGAAATAAATAAACTAGAGATAGATATTCTGTATAAAAAGTACCTAGAATAGTAGTTAACTAAGAATAAAGACAGTAATACATACATAAAGGGAACTTGGATTAAAGGTTTACTACTGTAAATGATTTACATATTGTATTCAATAAAGTTCTAAGTGTGAATAACTCAATATTCCATTCATAATCCATTATTACCAACCCAGAAGAAGATACAATGTCTAAAGCAGCTAGAAGACAAAACCTGCCTATTTTCCAATCATCAGTCATCTTATATATTAAATTATGAATTGACTGAGGTCCTCACATTCATCAAGTTTCTCTGGTTTATCAAGCAATGAAATAAAAAAGTCAATGAATCAGTTTAGCATGTTGTTTTTAATTTCAAATGAATTTCTTTTGGCAATTTTCAGTAAGAAAAACCAATGAACACATTTATTGGAATGTTTTTGTTAATTTATTATTTTCATCTGATTTGTCACAATAAAGATAGAGCTGAGAGAGGTTTGAGTTGGAGTCAATGGGAAAGGATTTGTTGGCATGGTTGATTTATGCTTTGTAGGTCAGATGTTGAAAAATGTTATAAAGATCAGATTTATCTCTAGAAATGTCTGAATAATGTTTTATCTTTTCAACTCCACTTTTTAAAGGGACAAGTTTCTTACTAATTTAGAACATTTTACAGTCTTTATTTCACCCCAGTGACCAACAGAGCACTTTTATTTAAATACAATTAATATTATATTACAGGTCTGCTCAAACTGTTCAGTGCTTCCCATCTCCATCAGAAGAGACCGCAGTACCTGTGTATATAATACAAGATACTGCAATGCCTTGTATATTTTCTATCCTCTCTGACCTCATCTCCCACCAGTCTGTCTCTTTCTTAATGGGATGGAAATATACTAGGCTTTTATGCAATGGAAGTCCTGTCAAAATATTCACTTCCTTTCCCTGTCTGGAATACTTTTGTTCTATATATCCCCATGGATACACTAAAACACTTGAAAGTTTACAGATTTGACAAGTTAATGAGTATTTTATCTATCAAGCTCAGGTTACAATTTGGGAAGGCTTTATTTAGGAATGGTGTCAGTTGCAGTAATTCATTAAACGTTTATTTCCTTTTCTAAGACAAAGTGAATGTTTTAAGCATCTTACCATGAACTTGTTGTTCCCTTGGAAAGATACTCTTGAGCACATATTTTGATTAAGTCCTCAGAATTATAGTCTATACAGGAGAATTCCTTAATAATTCTCAGAATTTATAAATACATTATCAGCAGTCACAGAGTATAAAAGTGTTTTTTTTAAGTGTCAAATAAAATAAAAAGCTAAAGTAAAATTTCAAGGTAAATATCAACAGTAGTTACAAAATCATATGAATTGAGCTTCCCTGAAGAGACCTCTTATTTTTTGAAGTATTTTATGTGTATATTAATTCCAGCCTGCTCTGTTAATATTAAAAAGTTATATTTTTCCTTAGAGAAAATTAAGTATTTTTATTCAATTGCATCATTCTTTATTTCTCATTTATAAAATCCTTGAAAAACAGTGGATGTTTCAATTAGAAATCCAGCGACATTTTATAAAAATAAATTTAAAAGGATATATCTTTTGTTCATTAAAATGTATCAGTCCTCTGAAGTGTATCAAGAATATAAAAATAACTGGATAAATTACCAGTATTTCTTTATTTTTGTGAATTTACAAGGTTTCACACTCTACCTATTCTTTACAGAAATAAAGTGTTTATGCAAATACTTTGTTAGTCTTAAATTTCTATTCCAATAAATGTCAGAAACTGGATATATTTATTGGTCTTATAAAAGAAAGACTGCACTATCTCAAAAGTGATTTTGAGTAGCAACAATCACGATTCCTTTTGTATAATAAAAAGGTTGACACATTGTACTGTCTTGGAAAAGTTTTTTTCCTGTGCACAGTCTTTTATAAATGTCTAATTGAGAAAGAAAAATAAGTAACACTTTATTTTAGAGAAATTTGTACATGAAATATGCCACCGAGTTGACATGTAAAAATCAGTAGTTTTATTAAATACTTTATCAACTTTACTGATATAAAATTTGTGGGGTATACTATATTTTCTCAAATTTCCATTTGTTTTATAGATATCATTTTGCCAGAAAATAATAGATCTGGATTCTCATCAAATATATTTTGAGTCAAAGGTGTAACTTTTGAGTTCTCAAATCTTTCTGTTTTGGAAATGTTTTTTATCTTTCAAATTACTACAAATCTTTTGTTTTGTTCCTGCTATAGTTAATACATCCCAGTAGCTAGAAACCTATCTAGATCAGAGGAAAAAGGGCAGTAAGAGCAGACAGACATGGCTCTGAACATCACATCTAGCATCTGATACAAAGTTAGTTCAATTGATTAAAGCCTTGTGCTTCAATTTTCATCATTATGTTGGGGGTAATAACTCCTGCAGAATATTTTGGTCTATTTAAAGCACCTGACATTGAGTGTAGGAGTATTAATTGAAAACTACGTGTATTTGTATGAATCATCATGTAGATTGGATGAAAAGATGGTGGTTCAGAAAGAGTATCAAAAATTGAAGGAAAAAGTAAAAGTGATTTCATGCAAAATACATAGAAAACATTGCTTATTTGATAGAGATGATATTCTTGTTCAGTGATATCTTAGTCCACTTGGGCTGCTATAAAAAATACTATAGATTTTGGTGGCTTATAAATTGCAAAAATATATTTCTTTACTTCTGAAGCCTGTGAAGTCCAAGATAGTCATCAACATAATCATTGTCTGGTGAGGGTCCACTTTCTGGTTCATATTGCCTGTCGACTTGCTGTGTCCTCACATGGCAGAAGGGGCAAGAAACTTCTGTGAATATTTTACAAGGGCGGTAATACCATTCTTGAAGCTAGAGCTAATAACTCATTCACTTACTGCATGCCATGCTTTCTAAGGCAAGCTCCCTAGGGGCTAGGATCTCAGCTTATTAATTTGGTGGGGGATTAGGGGACACAAACATTCAGTCTATAGCTAGAAATATTATTTTCATTATCATTGTTATTGTTATTTTCTGGACACTTATTTTTCTCTTTACTTCTTAAAACATAACAGCAACCACCCCCTACCCTTTCTTGTTGTAGTTATATACAAAGTTTTACAACATTTATTTTCATTATTAAACATTTCTTTTACTTCACTGTCATTCCACTAGTACTCTGTCACAAATGTTAGCATTAACATCCACATAGATCTTCTAAAGATCTTATGCTTTTCTTTCCTTCAGTGTCTCCTC
The DNA here is from genome assembly GCF_001458135.2 of Marmota marmota marmota. Lineage (NCBI taxonomy): Eukaryota > Metazoa > Chordata > Mammalia > Rodentia > Sciuridae > Marmota > Marmota marmota. Next base: position 4,702,730 of record NW_025999943.1, read on the forward strand.
ATACTTGGAACACACCAACGACAATAAATGTACTTTCCAGAATCACACTTTAAAAATGTTCATGCATTCTTGGTTAATGCCTCATTTCATTTTTTTTTCTTCTTGCTCCCATTAGAACCACAAGTCTTACATTCATTTGTCTCAATCAGAATTTCAGTCCTTAGACATATCATTTTTTCACTGTCCATCAACAAAATTATGTCTCCATTTTATCCTTAAAGAATGTAAGTATCTGACTATTATATTGTCACTTTCTTTCATAATCCTCACTTCACTCACACCATTGTCTCTTTTATACAGCTCATATAGCAGAGGGCTTCATTTTATTCACTCAGGGCATATTTCCATTTCTGTGCTCTTCTTTATGGCAAAATTATTTAACATAGCTTTAAGTATTTTCACCTTTGAGTCTCCCACCTAATGATCCTCATACCATTCCAAACCAGAATTATTAGTGACTTCCATATTGAAAAAAAAAGGCCAATTCTTAGTTATCATGTTACTGGATCTATCGGAAATGATAGTTAATGTTTCACTACTTCTTTAAATATTTTTTAAAACTTTTGTTTCATTTGCTTCCATTTCTAATCCTGTCTCTGACTATTCTATCTCAACACTTCCTTACTGAATCTTCCAGAATCCTAAAGTTGATATCTAGACTCAGGATGAATTTTTCATCTGCCACCACAACTAAATTGAATCATATATTTCTTGAAAATTCCAACATGTATGTCTTTCTCCCAATCTTTCTCCTGAAATTAAGATTTTCTTCACAGACGCAATTATTTATGAAAGACTAATATAGAAAATTATATTCTGAAACTGAAATCTAGACTCCTTCTTCTCTACTCATTTTACATTTATCCTTATTTTTAGAAGTTTTCTGTTCTTTTAGATGTTCAGGTCAAAATACTTGGAGACATCCATTACTCTATTTTTCATGTCCTACTGTCAATTTAATGAAAAACATCATCGACAATTCATTCAAAACAAATGCAAAATCTTCACACTGATCACCATCCCCACCACTATTCCCTAAATCCAAGACTGTTTTTTTTTTTTTTTTGCTTTTTTAAAATGGTGAAATATGTAAAACATTGATTGACTAATCTAAATAATGACTTATTGGAATGGACAATTGTCGCAAACCCACAAGGGCATTCCAGCCAAATATCAATCCTGCTCACAAAAGCTCCCTAACCTTTCTAACTGCTTTTATTTTTGTTCTTCTTATGATTTATTCTTAATAAGAATGCTATTTCTTAATGATAATATTACTTTAAAAATAGTCAAACATATTCCTTGACTCCAAATCATCCAGTGGATTCATAATTTACTCAAATGACTTTCCTTAAGCCACATGACTCTGTCTGGTCTTATGCTAAGCCATGGTGTATATGAAATTATATCACTTTGTCCTTCACTCTTTTTATTTCTGGCACTCAACTCCTTGTGTTTCTGAAACAACCCAGGAAAGTAGTTTCAGAAGGAATTTCTTGAACTGTTTCCTCTCCCTGAAATACTTTGCCCTCTACTCTTCTAAGAATACACTCCAACACTGCTTATCAGCTCTCTTCCAGCGGTCATTTTCTCAAACTTTATTTTCTTCTCTTCCTTCTCTCATCACTTTCTTGTATTCATTCACTCATGTTTATAGGATATGCTCCCATCTACACTAGACAATAAACTGTGAATATAAAGACTACATATGTTTAATTGGAGTCTGCATTCTCAGTAATTAGCACATAAAATCTCCCAAAATAAATTTACAGAATAGAAAAGTGTGTTTTATTTTTAATTGAGGATTATCCATGTGTGTCTTTGTAATCCCTTTATAGCTAAGCAGCCTATTAATATTTCCATGTGCAGTTTTATATTTCTCCGTTTTAATAACTTTTAAAACTATAATAGATTTTAAAACCTTTCAACTGTCTTAAATTCTACTCTAAGTATTTAATATTTTAAAGTCGAAGGCTTATTTTTAATAATTTAAAAACATAATTTTATAACTTATGGATCCAACATGAAACTTATGAACAATTCAGTTCTTTTTTAATCAAGATTCATAAATTTTCCTTATGTGCTTATATAATAGAATTTATCTATCTTTCAGTTCCTGGAATATTTGAATTATAATAAATTTTTCTTTAAATTGTGGTTAAGTTTTCCCAGCACATCCTATTATATAATTTGAACTAATTCTGATGGAAAAGTCTCTTTATCTATTTAATAAACTTGTTATAGTAACAAAGCACCTGTATTGTTAATTTATTTCATGACTAAATATAATCCATGTAATAATTTTTCTTATGAATTAAAAGCAGTATTTATATACTTAAGTAAAATCTCTGATAATAGAAATAAAAATAAATTATATATATATGTACTGAGATTTGTCCTCATTATTGCACTGTTTCTTCATTCAGTTAACTTTTCCTAATGTTCCACTGGGTGTCAGGACCCTGCTATGTACTGCATGTTATGTATGAAGTTGGAGCTATATACTAAAGTTGAATATGTTTCCTGCTGTGTCCTTCAAAAAACAGAAGTACCTTATAAGAGACAGAAATGGAAGCAAATAGTTTCAAAATTATAGTAAGTACCAAAATAGACCAAAAAAAAAAATGTTCAAAGTGCTGAAAGGACATAGCAATCAACAGCCCAAAGAAATCTTGAGGTGCCACTTAACAGTGACATTTATTCTCAATTAATGTGCAAGGTATTCATCATGTAGACAATTTCCATGTAAGAATTGAAACAATTCCTGGAAAACAAAATGGCAAAAAGTATGCAACTGAAATACTCATAGCTTCAATGATATTTAAATACAGAGTTTGGGGGCTGGGGTTGTGGCTCAGCGGTAGAACAATTTCCTAGCATGTGAGAGGCCCTGGGTTTGATCCTCAGCACCCCATTAAAATAAATAAATAAAATAATTGTATTGTGTCCAGCTACAACTAAAATATAAATTTTTAAAAATAATTAGTAAATGAATACAGAGTTTTAAAGTATGTATTAATAGAACAAATAAATCATTTAAATGTTCTTTTTTCTTTATTTTTCACATTCCTTATTTTCAAGTTATTTAAACTCAAAAAATTATAAATAAGGGAATAATATCACCTTTCAAACAGTCACATTCTTATTTTAAAATAGTACATATACATATGTGTGTATAAAAGTGTATTTATATGTCCATAAAATGATTCAGGTACACTTATTAGAAGGCTAATATTTGTTATGCTGACAAAATTTTTCTTTGTACACTTTTAATTGCTATAATTCACTAAAGATTTTGTAAATGAAATCCACATTTCAGACTAATATGTAGGAATCAACATTTTTATTTTACTTGAAACAATTAGAATTTTCTTCTATACATCATCTGAGTCTGACAGTAAAGCCCATAGTTCCAGCTGCATTCTCTTCAGTGAATTAGTTTTTAATTACCAACAATTCTCTTCATTTGAGTTGGATGACCAGGATAGCATCTGGGAATTAAGAAAAAACAGTCTCCCCAATACAATCTATTTTCTTAGTTTTACAGTTCCCTTTTTCTGCTATTTTTATTATTACTGAAATTGTCAGCATCATCATTTTTTTTTCTTTCAATACTATTGAATAATTTTAGGCACAATTTCAAGAAAAAGATAAAAGAGAAAGGACAGGCAAAGCCTGGTAATTAAATCAGCAGGTCTGAGATCTCTCCCTGGTAGAATTTTAAAGATTCAATGTCAAATGGCATAAACCTATAGAAAAGTGTAAGACCTATTCTAGAAAAGAGTACTTTTGAGTCTGAGTTATTTCTGTCATGAAGGGCTGAGTTACATTTCAGTGTTGTAACATTTCTAGTGCCTTTAGCCTCTTGTTGAATGCTGGGAAATAAGTTCCCTAGATAATCCAGTAGGCTGGAAACAGACCTCCTTTTTAACAACCAAGCTAGCCAACCTGAACAGGAAAGTGCTTCAAAACAGTGTTTTCCATCTCAGAATTAGGAAAAAAAGAACCAATTTTGCCAGAGAGGCTTTAACATCCACTGGTACCATGATCATAGAAGAGAGTCACGCAGTATCTATTGGTTACTTCCCAAATCATACTGTTGAAACAAATTTGCAATTCTTTTCTGTTACAAAAGAAATGTCATTATGGTCAGCATCCACCTCTGCTACTTTGTATGCATTTTTTGACTGTATTTTAAAGAAATCTCTCTCAAAAAGAAGCCATTTTTTTCTCTTTAATAATATTTAAGTTATATATTTACTTTATAAATGAAGCTTTAATGCAACATAAAATAGTTTCTTCAAATTAATAGTAACGAAGAAGAAACAGCATTTACTGTTTACAACCAGGTAAATATATTTAATATTCAACAATTACTTACTGAATGGTAACCTTCAGCCTCAAACTATTCTTAAGGATGGAGATTCAAACTTGTATATATTAGTAAAGACGAGGACCTGCGGACTCCGCATTCTAGAAGGAAGCACTGGAAACCACAAAAAGAAGGAGACTCTTTAAAGGTATGTGTTCTCAGAACACAACAACTGGGTTAAGATTGAAAGAACATTCCAAAGAGTCAATAAGAATTAGGTTTGTTGTTGTTGTTTTTTTCTTTTTAAAATGTTTATTTATTCTAATTAGTTATACATGACAGAAGAATACATTTCAACTCATTGTACATAAATGGAGAAAATTTTCTCGTTTCTCTGGCTGCACACAATGCAGAGTCACATCATTTGTTCAATCATACATGTACATAGAGTAATAATGTCCTTGCATTCTACTATTCTTCTCACCCCTACACCCCTTCCCTTCCCTCACTCCTCTCTGCCCAATCCATAGTTCCTTCCCTCTTCCTTAGCCCCTCCCCCAATTATGGATTGGCATCTGCATTTGGACTTTGGTTTTTTGGAACTGGCTTATTGCACTTAGCATGATATTCTCCAGCTCTATCCATTTAGGTGCAAATGCCATAATTTTATTCTTGTTTAAGGCTGAATAATATTCCATTGTGTAGATATACCACATTTTCTTTATCCATTCATCTGTTGAAAGGCATCCAGGTAGGTTCCATAATTTCGCTATTATGATTGAGCTGCTATAATGCTTGATCTGGCTGCATCACTATAGTATGCTGATATTAAGTCGTTTGAATATAAACCTAAGAATGACATAGCTGGGTCAAATGGTGGTTCCATTCCAAGTTTTCTGAGGAATCTCCAAGAGTCTATCGTGTGTTAACTAGGAGTTCTCAACAAACAAACCCTTTTACTATTTTTAGAGTTTAATTCTCTCTTCTAAGTCCATGGACTCAATAACCACACAGAATTTTCAACTGAAATAGCACATGGCCCATTATTGGGCTGCCTTCTTACCAGGAACTTTTCAGGAGATCCTTGGAGTCATTTTGCTATATGTTAATTAGAATTTTCTTCCATTTTCTTCACATGCAAGGGCTGGAGGGTACACATAACCTGCTGTCTTAATCTGAGTGTTTTTTACTTTTTGTGTGCACTTCACTTTACAAAATTCCGTATCAACAGAACCCAAAGATAAGAGCAATCCTACATGAGTGTACTATGCTTTTATGATTTCACATTGCTGCTCCCCAAATTCGATGTGTTCATTGTCCGCTACCCTTAGCTGTGACCAGGAGGAGCTATTGGGTGGGGAGGCTGCATGGCATGTGATGAAGCACCCAGCCCCTGCTGCAGGCAGGCTTGCCCTTGCTCACTGGCTCAGATCTTTCTCCTCTGCACGTGGGATTATGGAGATAAAGCCATAGGAAACTCCAATGCCTTGCCAGAGGAATCTGTTCCAACAGCTGCCATCCTCCCTCCCACACACTTTAAGGAGGGGCCTTCAAGACTGGAAAAAGGATTCCTTCTGGCCAAAGCAACTAGCTCAAAGTGAATCAAGTCTACACTGGCTTAAAGGGAGCATCTCCTCTGACTATACTACAGCAAGGGGAGCAAATCCCCGTCTACATTGGCTTAAGACAAGTGAGTCTCCATCTACACTGGCTCAAGGTAAGCAAATATACACAGTGAGCAAGAGAGGGGGCACAGTGGTTCAGGCCTTGAAGAGGATGGCTTCTGGCTCTGGCCCTCACCCTGAGGCCTCTCTAAAAAAAAAAAAAAAAAACTGCCTTTTCAAAATCTTTGCAACATCAAGTTTATTATAAAATTAAGAATGAATTTCTCCCAGAGCATGGGAGAAAGAACAAAGAGCAGGGCAGGGAGACCTGTATGATGTGCTTCGCAGGTGGGGGTAGAAGAGGCTCCTGGTGGATACAGATGTGCTACTGCCTGGAATTCCTGCAGAGAAGCCTGAGACAGTCAGCACACCTCACTCCCACACCATGATGCCGGCCTCCACAGGCTCAGGGTCTTTGGGCTGTCCATCAGTTCTGTCTGTCAGGGCTGGATATTTCTATTACAGCCACTCTCTTTTGGGGCACTGCCATATGGGAGCAGGGTATGCAGCACAGTTGTCACATGCATTTGATGATCCTCCTCCTCAGCCTCTTCCAACCTCTGCTGCTGTGGTGGGATTGCCCTGTGGAGGTACCTTGGGAAGATGAGCTGCTGGGTACAGGGTCATGCTGGGAGGCTAGGCCAAGAGGGGAAGTGTCCACATGGAGGAAGTGGAGAGGGAGGGCAGGCACACTGGCACTTGCAGCACTCTTCTGCTGGAACTGCTTGGCCTCCTCAGGGGGCTGCTGCCACAGGAAAAGAGAGGGCACACTCACTGGAACATTTCTTGGGGGGGACCCTGGGAGGACCCACAGGGCTCACCCTGAGTTCTCTGGTGCTTGAGGATGAGGTAGGTGGCCATCGCGTCGTCAAATCTTTGACTGGCCAAGGACACCCAGGTATTATAGGGGTGGTGACCCATGTTGATAATGGTTTTCATAATTGTGGGATCCAGGAGTTTGGGGAGTGTGTCACTGGAAGGACTGGGTGAAGCAGCTCCCTTGCCCTGGCTCAGCCATGGGTGCCCCATTACCTGCTCTATGGTGGGCCTCTGCATGGGGTCCACCATCAGGATCTCATTGATGACATTCTGTGCTCCCTCAGACATATGCGGGGGAATGTCATAGGTTCCCTGTGTGATGAGCTTCTTCAGCTGCTCTGTGCTGGCTGCCCTAAATGGGCATCTCCCTGTGAGCATAAAATAGAGAATGATGCCCAGGCTCCATACATCTGCTGGGGGGCTCTATTTCATTTCCCTGTGTGAGTTCAAGGACAAAGTATAGGCAAGTGCCCCAGATCCTCTTCAGCTTCTCCTCAGCTGTGAATCTGGTGCTCAGGCCAAAGTCGATGAGTTTGAGATTGACACTGTCATCCACCATGATGTTCTCTGGCTTCAGGTCCATGTGTAAGATACCCCACTGGTGGCAATACTGCATGGCATGCATGACCTGCCTGACAAGTCTGCAGACCTCCTCCTCCTGCCATGCCATCAGATGGGATAAAATCCCATAGCCATCCTCCACCTGCATGCTACATGATAATGTACATATAGTTGATGGTGTCAATGATCTGGAAGAGCTGAATCACGTTTTCATGAACCAAGACTGCCATCATATCGGGTTTAGAGAACAAGAAGAAGTTCGAGGCTACTTTTGCTAAGACCTTTAATGCACCTCTGTCCTGTTGAACAGATGGCAGGCAAGTTTCACCTGGGAGAAACCCCCTTCCACTGTCTTCAGAGAACAACAAGAAACCAACTCTAAAATATTAGTAGGGAATCCTCAGCTTAAAAATGCCCTTTATTCCAAAAATCCCAAAGACAATTAGTACAACTGACTGCTATTTATACATAGTAATTATGTTTCTGAATTGCACAAAATTGACCCAATTATTAATATAGTTGAAATGTGGCTTAAGATCTATGTCCTGAGACCAGAACTAACCAGGCAGAGAAGAAAAGGGAAGAATGATAAAGAAAAGCTGTTCTTCTTCAGAGCTAATGCAGGAATTATTTCAAAAGAGTTTTTAATTAAATTTGTATTTCAATGTTTTGGATTTGACAAACTATGCCTTGGGAGCTCTCTCACTTCACTCTTTATATAGTTCTCTTGGGGCATGATCTCTCTGACCATTGATGGCCACAAGCCCAGGTCCTTGTGATGCTTTGTCTTCTCTAATGTGGCCCTTCTCCCTTGTCCCAGCTTCACCCCCATAAATACAATAACTTCACACCATAGCAATTGTAAATAATAAAATTTACAATAGTAAATATTTATGCCCCAAACAATGGAGCATCTAAGTACTTCAAACTCTACTCAATTTCAAGTATCAAATAGACAATAACACATTACCACTGGGTGACTTTAACACAACTCTCTCACCACTGATAGATCTTCTAAGCAAAAACTAAACAAAGAAACTATAGAAATAAAAAATACAATCAATAATTTAGACATAACAGACACATATAGAATATTTAATCTATCAACAAGTGAATACACTTTCTTCTTAGCAGCACATGGATCCATCTTTAAAATAAACCATTTGTTATGCCACAAAGCAACTCTTAGAAAATACAAAAAAAAGATATACTACCCTGAATTCTACCAGATCATAAAAGAATGAAATTAGAAATCAATGATAAAATAAAAAATAAAAATTACTCCAATATGTGGGGACGAAATAATACACTATTGAATGATGAATGGGAAGCAGAAGAAATCAGGGAGAAAATTAATAATTCTTACAGGTAAATGAGAACACCAGTATATCATATCAAAATCTCTGGGACACTATGAAAGCAGTACTAAGAGGAAAGCTCATTATATTGAGCTTATTTATTAAAAGAATAAAAAATCAACAAATAAATGACCTAACATTATATATCAAAGTTCTAGGAAAAGAAGAACAAATCAATACCAAATGTAGTAGAACGTGGGAAATAAAAATCAAAGCTGAAATCAATAAAATTGAAACAAAGAAACCCCAAAACAATGAAATTGACAAATCAAAAAGTTGGTTCTTTGAAAAAAATAAATGAAATTGATAAATCCTTTGCCACAGTAACAAAGGGAAAGAGAGAGAAAACTCAAATTACTAAAATTTGTGATGAAACAGGAATAATGATGGTCATTACTGAAATATAAAAGAAAATTAGAAACTATTTTGAAAATTTATACTCCAGTAAAATAGAAAATCTTGAAGACATCAACAAATTTCTAGAGACATATGATCTACCCAAACTGAATCAGGAGGACATACACAATTTATACAAATCAATTTCAAGCAAATAAATACAAGTCAACACCAAAAGCCTACCATGCAAGAAAAGCCTAGGACCAGACATATTCTCAGCCAAATTCTACAAGACCTTCAAAGAAGAACTAACACCAATACTCCTCAATTATTCCATGAAATAGAAAAAGAGGGAATCCTTCCAAACTCATTCTAGGAGACTGTTGTGACCCTGATGGCAAAACCAGACAAAGACACTTCCAGAAAAGACAACTTTAGACTGATATCCCTGATGAACATAGATGCAAAAATTCTCAATAAAATTCTGGCAAATTGCATACAAAAATATTATTAAAAAGATAGTGTACCATGTGGGGTTCATCTCAGGGATGGAAGGAAATCAATAAACGTAATTCATCACATCAGTAGACTTAAAGATAAGAATTATATAATCTTCTCAATAGATGCAGAAAAAGCATTTGACAAAATACAGCAACCTTTCATGTTCAAAATTCTATAAAAACTAAGGAGAGTAGAAACATACCTCAACATTTTAAAATCTATCTACATTAAGCCCAAAGCCAACATCATTCTAAATGAAGAAAAATTGAAGGCATTCTCTCTAAAAACTTGAACAAGACAGGGATGTTCTCTTTCACCACTTCTATTCAATATAGTCCTGGAAACTTTAGCCAAAGCAATTAGACAGAAGAGAGAATTAAAGGTAGACAAATAGGAAAAGAAGAACGCAAACTATCACCATTTGCCCATGACATGAGTCTATAGTTAAAATTTCCAACAAATTCTACCAGAAAACTCCTAGAGCTAATAAGTGAATTCATCAAAGTAACAGGGTATAAAATCAACACCCATAAATCAAATTCATTTCTATACCTCAGTGATGAATCCTCTGAAAGAAATAGGTTTTTATTTTGTGTGTGTATTCAAAGAAATTACCATGTTCATATGGTGGAGGTTCAGGAAAGCGTACAGGGTGAGGCAGTGGAGACAGCATGGGAGATTATAGTGGACCTAGTAGGTAAAGAATAAGGATTTGGTATTTATTTAAAGGCAATGAAATTTAATAGTTCTATACTAGAGAATACGACAATATGATTTTTGTCTGAGTAAAATTCAATGTGTCTAAAGAGCAAGAATGAAGGCAAGAAGGTTACATAAACGGTAATACCAGTGATCTACCTAAAAAGTTTGCAAGGGATATAAAGAAAAGTGAATGGAAATGTGTTCTTTTGTTTTTAAAGTAAAGTTATAAAAATAATAGTTTTATGTGAGAGAGTCAGTTTGGAGATTTCCATGTTGAATTCCAGTTTTGCCTTTAAGCATTGTCTTAATGAGAATATCATTGACTGAGATGGAAAATATTTAGGTGGAAGCAAATTTGCATTATAGAGGGGATTCTGTTTAAAACACAACAATTTTAAGAATGTTAATAGAATTGAAAGTGGAGCTAGTATTAGAAAATTTTTTCTTCCTTTCAAAGGTGAGGTCAGACCTAGATATTTAAACATGGGAGTTATTAATATATAGATGGATATAAAAATATCAAAATGCCATATTGTACCCCATAAATATATAGAATTATGATCTGTAAGTTTAAAATAATATTAATAAAGAATAAAAACTGCATGAATTAATCTAGGATAAGTCAGAAAAAATAAGGAATAAATGAGGCTCAGGACCAAGCCAAGAGCAATTCATGGTTGTAGTTACAGGAGAGAGTTGTACTTAATAGCCAGTAATATAAAAATGAGTACTTGAAGTAAAAACAAGAAGTAAAGAAGGCGAGAATACAGAGTCAAATGTTGGTGATAATACTAAATATAAAGTGAAATTGCTGTTGGATTGCACAATCATTAAACTTGACAAAATAGCTTTAATAGAAAGATGGATCTGGCGTCCAGAAATGATAGAAGAAACATGTAGACAAAGTTCATACATAACATTTTAAATATTTTCTTTGACTCATTTTTTTCTCTTTTGTTTTTCAGAGAGAACATAGAAAGAGAAAAAGTGAAGACCAAGAGGGAAATGTGGATAGCAGCAGTTTTTATTTATGATCTCCAATAATATTGAAATTAAAATATACCCTGAGTTTTTCACAGAAGAGAGCAGCTTTGAGAGATATCAGTCACTCTAGGAACAAGTGTCACAGTACTCATTCCCTTGCAGAGTAGCTGTATTATAAATCCAATCCAGCAATATTTATTGTGCATGGTCTCATTCAAAATAGGAAACTGTGAAGAATAGTCAATATATAGGAAGTATGACTCATAATCTCTGCAGACCTATTTCTGTTTATAGTACTGCATTTTATTAAATTCTCAGATTTAATGTTCAGCTTTTGCCATTTATAAAAGATAGCAAAGTTCCAAGTGCAGATTTTTTCCTCCCGTTAATTTTATAGGTTTTCATAACAATAAATTCATTGCTCCCAAATGTCATCTTAGCTTTATTTCCAGAAATTGCAACCTGTGAAAATATCCTCAAAAATAATATTTGTTCTGTAATGTCAACACTATGATTTTATTTTTTATCTGTGATTTCTAAAAGGAAATTAATCAACTTTATTATACTTAAATAAATATGATTTCTTACAGTTAAGTAAATTTCTTCAATCATATTTGTTCCCAATAGCTCTAGTAGTATTATTCCTATCAAATAAGAGTATTCTTAGAATTATGTTCTAAATGATTGCTTTCCTTACTCTCTATTAATGTTTCTAAATCATAATATACATTGTTTTGTCTTATATTTACAGTAATTCTTTCTTACTTAGTTTGTGATTATACCTGATTTTTTTCTTACTGTCTGTTGTTTCATTATTCAGAGAAGAAATAGACATGTTTGCCTAATTCCTAATATCATCTACTTTTTCTTTATTTTTTCAATTGCCTAAAATAGATTCTGTTCCTTTGAAGTCTACTCTTTTTCTTGTCCAGTATGGAATATTCGCTTCCTGTTTAGACCATACATTTGACCCCAGTATTTCCAATTGCCATATGTTTTTATGCATGCATGAATGTATTATTTATTATCTCATATTGCATCTTTATTATTTATGCATATATATTATTTGACATTAAATATTATATATATATATATATATATATATATATATATATATATATATATATTTTATCAAGCTGTCTCTTATCCTATCACACCTGTGGCATTCTTACTATTCTATTTTTTCTTGAAAAGCAAAATAATTACAGTGAAAACTCTTTTCTCCTGAAGTTCTTAATTTTATTAGTCTAATTGTGCAGAAAACTCATGTTTTTTTTTTTCTTTATTTCTTAGTTGTCTGTCTACACTAACTCTAATTCTTTTATAATAGATTTACTAAAGTTGTTCCCAAATCCTTTCAATTCTAAAAATATACATCTATTCATTCCATTACATCTCTATTCATCCCATTCTCAATACTTGATTTACAATTTAGTAGGAGAAACAATTTCATGTTAAAAATATATCTATTACCATTTTTTAAAATCAATCTCCATTGTCCTCTAAGAGTTAACATTATTGATAAGAAATTTAACATCATTAAATTTATGCAACTTTGTAGTTGCCGATATTTTTCTAGGTAAGTATACAAAGATTCTATTTATTCTTCTGGTAGTTCACAATGACTTTTATAGTTATAGTGCATTTTATAGATATAGTGCATTCTATCCTGTCTGACACTTCATAAATATTCTAACTTATAAACTACCTTTTTAAGAATTTGAATTTTCAAAAATTATTTTATGGAATATTTCCAATTTTGGTTTTCTTCTTTTTATCTTTTTAGAACATATTTTTATCAAGATATTAAACTTATAGTAAAGTTTTTATCATATATTCCTTTTGTCACAAATTAAAGATTCAATATTTTGATAAAAATTTATCTTTTTTCCCTTTATGTTCTATTTCCTTGACATAATTTAACTCTTCTATAGAAATTATTTTTCTTTTCTTTTTTGAGAGGAGGGTATGCTGGGGATTGAAAGCAAGTGAACCCAGGGGCACTTTACCACTAGTTATATCACTAGCCCATTTTATTTGCTATTTTAAAACAGAGATTCAATTGCCCTTGCCAGCCTTAAACTTGCAATCTTCCTGCCACAGCCTCCTGAGTTGCTGAGATTATAGCATGTGCCACTACATATGGCTTTTCTATGCCTTTTTTAAAAGATTTTCTAATGAGCAAACATACCAACTCTATTTTCTGTAATTTATTTAATCCTCAGAAACTCTTATAGATTCTTAGGAATAGGTTATCAAGGGAGTTAAAACTATAGAACATAAAACATAAGTGCCACTTTAAAATCAGCTACTTTAAATATGTATTTTAAATATGTTAATGGCTAAGTTCCATACTGAGTGGAGTCTATCCTTCTCCTACTTTTACCAATTCTCTTCCTCCCTCTCTCTCAGCTCAGATAGTGGGTGAATATAAAACTATATAAAAATAGCTTGCAAGATCTTATATCAACAAGAGAGAGTCTTTGCAGCAGCATGGACCCTCATTGTTTCTCACTATGATGGGGTGGGGATGGGGATGGGTATTCTACTTACTACCCAAGGTTGGAATCTACCAATATGTGTGACTGATGATCTTTGGTTTTCTCAATCTGGCATTGCCAGTGCATAACTATGTCATATGGATCACCTAATTTTTTTATTTGATACTGTGGGTCTTTCTGAGGTGACTGTGTTTTCTAGTTTGTCTCTATTTTTTTCATTAAAAATTATCACAAACTTGCTGCCTTAGAATAACATTTACTATCATACTATTTTGAGTCCAAAAGTAAAGTTTAATATCAAAAGTGTTGGGAAAGTTATGATCCTCTTAGAGGCACAAGGAAAGGACAACTTTCTTCATCCTTTCATCTTGAAAGCTGCCTACATTCCTTGATTTATGGCCAGCTGGAGTGTAGCATCTTAAAATATTTGTTTCTGATGTCACATTTCCTTCTCTGACTCTGGCATGCCTACTTTTTTCTAATAAGGACTCCTGTATTTACACCGGTTCAACCCAGATGAACCAATATCATTTCCCCATTTTAAGAACCTTAATATATCTCATCAATTCTTGTCATGATTTAGCTATAACATGTCTCCCAAATGATAATGTGTGAGACAATGCAATAATGTTCAGAGGTGAAATAGTTCAATTTTGAGAGTCTCATCCCAATCAGTGAATTAATCCACTGATATGAATTAACTGAGCAGTAACTATAGGATGGTAGGGTGTGGCTGGAGGAAGTAAGTCACTGGGTGCATGTCTTTGGCTTTTTTATTTTTCCCTGGTGAGCAGATCATTTTCTGTTTACTGAGCAGTAACTGTAGAATGCCAGAGTCAGAGAAGGAAATGTGACAACACAAACAAATATCTTAAGATGTTACCCTCCAGCTGACCATTAGAAAAAAGTAAGCATGCCAGAGTTAGAGAAGGAAATGTAACAACTGCTTTCCTGTTTCACACCCTTCTGCCATGGTGTTTTGTTGGTCCCAGAGACCTCTGAAACCATGAGCCAAATATATTGTTCTTCCTCTATGTTGTTCTTGTCAGGTCTTTTGGTCACAACAATGGAAAAGGCTGACTAAAACAATTCCAAAGTCCTTTAAAAAAAAAAAAACTTTATTAGGAAATTATAGCTATACATAATATTGGAGTTCATTATATTTTCATTATACAAGCATGGAATTTAATTTGTTCTAATTCAGTCCCTAATAATTTCTCTTTTCCTCCCAATCTTCCTTCCCCCATTAGCTTCCTCTATTCTACTGATTTTTCTTCACTTTATGTATTTTTTTAATTAGTGCATTATAGATATACCTAGAAGTGAAATTCACTTGGCATATTTTACATTTGTACACAGTAAAGTTTGGTCAGCTTCATTTCACTATCCCTTCTTTTTTCTGTCCCCCACCCCCTCAATCTCCTTCTCCTACTGCACTGACCTTTCTTCGATTTTTATGGGATTCCCACTACTTCTCTTGTTTTGTTCCTTATTTTGGTCTAATTTTCTGTGTATGAGACAAAGTAGTAAAGACAGATTTTACTGAAGAACTATTGCAACTTCGGACAGAGACTTTGACATAAAACATTGCTCAGTTCCAAATACAAGTGGAAATCTGTAGCAAAGCAAGAAAAATGCAGTGAATAGAAAATTATTAAAGACAACATCAGGGGAATTCTTACTAAACTGACAGGATCCTTACTATAGTCAGGCTGGAATGGCTTGAGAACAAAGCACAAAAACAAGGTCTAGTCCAAAAGAAGACTCAACTAAGAGGATGCTAACTAAAATGTGGTTAAGTAGAAAGTCTCAGTTGCTAACACAGCCCACTGATTCTGTACCTGAGAGATAATGTAGCAGTGTCTTGGTGAAAAGCTATGTTTCAGTTAAAACATTTTATACCCATTAAAATATTATATTAGAGACAAAATGTAAATATATAACAGCTCAGAATTTCTCAAATATTTTTTCAACATTTGAGATTAGTATGAGCACCTTATGAACTCTAGATAGGGCAAAGGGGTGGGAGGGGAAAGGAGGGGCATGTGGGTAGAAAAGATGGTGGAATGAGATGGACAACATTACCTTAAGTACATGTATGAAGACATGAATGGTGTGATTATACTTTGTGTACAACCAGAGATATGAAAAATTGTGTTCTACATGTGTAATATGAATTGTAATGCATTCTGCTATCATGGATAACAAATTAGAATAAAAATACCCTTTCAGAAAAAAGAAATATATAAGCACCTTGGCCCAAACACAAATTATTTTTTCTCATTCATTTTTTTTTCTTATTTTATTTTTAAAATTGGCACATTATAGTTATACATAAAAGTGGAATTCATTAGTATGCATTCATACATGCACATAACATGGTTTGGTCAACGTCATCTCTCTGTTCCTCCCCTTTCACATCCCTCGTCCTCTACACACTGTTCTCTTCTCTATTTTCATGACACCTCCCACCTTTGAAAAATTCCTTATTTCTCTCTAACTTGTGCATATGAGAGAAGATTCAATCCTTGACTTTTTCAGTCTGGCCCATTTCATTTAGCCTGATGTTCTCTGGTTCCATCCACTTTACCAGTAAATGACATAATTTCATTCTTCATTATGGCTGATAAAACTGATTGTGAATAGATGCTACATTTTCTTTATCCACTCATCTCTTGAGGGACACCAACATTGGTTCTATAACTTGGCTGCTGTAAAAATTGGTATGCATGTATCAATATAATTTGCCAATTTTAGGTCTTTTGGATAAACACTAAAGAGTGGGATAGCTGGGTTGTTTGGTGGTTGCACTCCTGGTCTTTTGAGGAATCTCCATACTGCTTTTCAAAGGGGTTTATCTAAATTGCAATTCCATCAACAATGAACAAGTAAGTGTACCTTTTCCCCACATCCTTGCCAGCATTTACTGTTATTTGTATTCTAGATGGTTGCCATTCTAATTGGATTGAAATGAAATCTTAATGAAGCTTTAGTTTGCATTTCTCTGCTTGATAAGGATATTAGGACATTTTTTATATATTTTTAACAATTTGCATTTCTTCTTTTGAGACATACATGCTTAGTTCATTTGTCCACTTATTGATTGGGTTGTTTGGTGGGTTTTTTGTTTGTTTGTTTGTTTTGTTTTTGGGGTGTTTTTTTTGTTTTGTTTTTGGTATTTTTAAAAATTTTATATGTATTCTAAATATTAATTTCCTGTTAGAAGAATAACTGGCAAAGATTTTCTCTCATTCTGTAGGTTCTTTCTTCGCACTCTTATTTCCTTTGCAATGCAGAAGATGTTTAATTTGAAGCCATGCCACTTATTGATCCTTGGTTTTATTTCTTGAACTTTAGGAATCTTAAAAAGGAAGTCAGTCAGTGCGCCAATATATTGGAGTGTTGACCTAATGTTTTCTTCTAGCAGTAGCAATTTTTCTGTTCTAAATCCCAGTTATTTGATTTATTTTGACTTGATTTGGGGGCAGGATGAGAGACAGTAATAAAATTTCATTTTTCTAAATATGGGTATCCAATTATCCCAGCATCACTTATTGAAAAGGATATCTTTTCTCCAGTATAGGTTTTGCCACCTTTATCAAGGACCAGATGCAAAGTATCTATATGGATTTGTCTCTGCATACTCTATATTTTCATGTTTGCTTTTATGCCAAGTGAACAATGCTGCTTTTGTTACTATAGTTCTATAGTGTATAATTTGACATCTGATATTGTAATGCAATTAGCATCACTTTTATTGGTTTGGCAAATTCTCCATCTGAATTTTAGGGTTGTATTTTTTTTAATTCTATTGATATTTTGATAGGGATTGAAAGGCCAAGGTCCGTCATCAGAGATTAAAATGCACACACACAGACAGCAGTGACAAAGATGAAGCACCTCATTGCAAGCTGGTGTTAGCTTATATAGAAAGTGAGAGTCAGTTATCTTAAACCAGGAAGCTCCCGGGGCCAATCATAGTAAAGGTCGGGTCATCACCTACAGTGCACACACGTCCGCCCTGCATAAGATTCATGGGGGGCATGAGCAGTCCACGAGTACAGAAGACGGGAGGACCAATTAGAAAGTTTTCAAAAAAACTTGTTATCCGCCCACTGGCAACTTGCCCGTCGCCATGTTGCATTAGGGGCTCCTTATCTGAAAGGCCCGGGGAGTTCTAGCTGCCCAATGGCAATTTGCCCACCGCCATGTTTGAAAGGCCCAGGGAGTTCTCAGGGAGACTCCCAACAGGGATCATATTGAATCTCTTTACACCTTTGGTAATATATCTATTTGGATGATATTAATTCTTCCTATACAACAACATGGTAGGTCTTTCCATCTTCTAAGATCTTCAATTTCTTTCTTTAGTATTCTATAATTTTCACTGTAAAGTTGTTTCAACCCTCTTGGTTAGATTTATTACCAAGTTTTGTTCTGTTGTTAAGGCTATTATGAATGGAACTGCTTTTCTGATTTCTTTCTTAAAAGTTTCATTATTGGAGTATTAAGTAATCTATGGATTTTTGTATATTAATATTGTACCAAACACAAATTTCTTGCCATGTATTGTTCATTTACTATTTTGTTATAAATTTCCCTGTGATGTATTAATTTATGGCTAGTATGAAAAACCATAAATGTGTGAATATATGTGTGTGTATATACACACACACATATATACATATATATATGGTGCAGAATATTAAATGATACTGAAAAATGGATAATATAAGCCTATTCACATATCTTAAGCCAAAAACAATTGTCCTAAGGAACTACAGTGATAAAACAGTATTTAAAATGGAAATAAATAAGGGTACATCAAAAAAATAACAATAGTGAGATTATTAACATAAGTAAGTAAACATCTGATACATTTGCCAATCCTGGGTTCTAAATAGCTTGTTTAAGCTCATGGTGGGAACATAAATGAATTAAATTTTTAAACAGCATATAACTATCATTTTATTTTCCTTTACTATAGTTCCAGCTATATTAATGTCTCTGCCTTGCATAAGGAGCCCAGTGACAGGTTCTAGAAAGGACCATAAAATGTTTCTAATTCTAGTCTAGAAAAGAACAACTTCTGCAACTATGTATGGGAATGCTTATAATTGGCTTATGACTAGCTTCTCCAAATGATATTTTTCCCCTAAACATTTCTCACAATAAACATATGTATATTTAGTTCTCAAAAGCATTATGAAAGTTTAAAAAAAATAACTATGAGTATCATTAATTTGTTCTATGACTATGGTGAGATCCTATGTATTTATTGATTCATAAAAATGCTTATTTTATGCTTGACCATTAATGATGTACTATTTATTTTTAGAAACTCTTGGTTAAAGAATAAAAGAATAGCTTTGTAGTATATTTTACAATGTGGAACTGTGTGAGGGTAATATGCTATGACACACCAGTATGATGCAGAGCCAACTTCACATCAATAATATGTAAAGTAAAGCTGTTTACAAGTCAAGGGATCCCCTTTGAGTTTAAGCTCTCAAACTGTGGGAAGCTTCTTGGCATGCAGATTCTTCCACCTGTTCTTAGATGAAACATAAACGTGAACCATGGGAGATGTGACTTTCAGTTCTAAACAGAAAGCATTTACTTCATAACTTTGCAAGGGAAAACTACCAAGTATGCCCAATTAGGTGTTGAATACTTTAAATATTTTCTTTTACCAGTCTGAATTTTTTGCCTAGGTTTATATTTTTTCTTTTATCAAAAAGATGTACTTTTAATTTGCTTATTCAAAGTAGACAAGCATAATAAAAAATTAAGATGGTAATATGAGAATTTCAGATTAATTAAAATTCTATTTAGTGTAGCATTTCATATTATTTAGTTTTATTAAAATTTAATTGATTGATTGGAATAATATATATTTCAGTTAATCAAGCAGGTTTCAGAAAACAGATGGGTAGAAACATGAACGCCTGAAGGTATCTGTTCACCTTTCATGTATGCTATAAGTAAGAGTAACATAGCCATGGTAAAAGGAATTGTATGTTACCTTGAGTGATTAATATAAAACCTGAAACCTCTCCTTAAACTGTTCTCATTTCTTCAAGGTTAATAAAAAAAAGGTCCTCTTAAATAAAATTGATGGACTAAGTGTAGCGTCCAACTCAACTGGATTCAGAACTTGGAAGCAGATTAATATTGAAAGTAACACTTTTCCCATGGAAAAAGAAGGTAAAAATCCCACTCGAAATTACTGGTACTTTTCTTAACATCAGAATAAAGCAGACCCTGGCATAGTTAAAATAAATTATAATCTAAATAAGAAAAAAAAAGAAACAAACTAAAGAAAACCTTTAGGAAAGAGCTGTGGGAACATATAAGTCATAGTTTCTCAGATGTTTCCCCACCTTTCCCCACAGCTCAGTTCTTAAATTATTCCTTAGCATCTGAGTTTAACACATGTCCCTATGGATCCAACCCAGGGACCCTTACATGGAAGGCATATGCTCCACCACTGTGCTACACACCCAGCCCATATTCCTGAATCTTAAACTACTTGAAGAATACTTTTTAACATTTACAACTAAAAATGCTGAAATATTTGCTTAATATTAAAAAGGATTTTCCTTTTCCTTTGTTTAAATAAGAAGTGGTATTTAGTTTTTTTAATTTTATTTTTTAGTTGTAGACGGACACAATACCTTTATTTATTTATTTGTTTGTTTGTTTGTTTATGTGTTGCTGAGGACAGAACCCAGTGTCCCATGAATGCAAGGCAAATACTCTACCACTAAGCCACAATCACAACCTGGAGTTTAGTTTTAGATGCATTTCTTATTATCAAACTAGCAAATGTGTACTGAAAGCATAAATAATTCCCTTTATATAAACATTTAAAATATTAATAATTCTAACAAAGCAAACATATCTAGAAATCAAATTGACAAAATAAAACAATAGTCAACACGAGTTCCTACTAGGCAACAGAAAGAAGACAATAGCAATAAAAATTTTTACTTTCTTTTTCTACTTTTTTTAAAAAAAATTCTGCCCAAAGGTTTCATGTAAAACTTGTGATAACAGCATTTTATTACTGGGGATGGGTGAAAACATGAGTGAGTCAGCCTTAGGATAAACAAAATCACAAAGTTTTGGCAATGTTTGAAAATAAATATTTACTCATTAAGCATATGGAAATAAAATGGAATATTCAAGTATGGAAGAATTTTAATGAGAATAGAGAAGTAATTATTATTATCAATAAACACAGTATGGCATGGGTCCTCTCAAAATATGTAATTAACATTCTTGTGTATTTTAGGATATGTAAGAATGTTTTAATTGCTATGATGCTAAACTTAGGGACTGAAATTATTACTCACCCATCTAGTTACTGGAATAAATTTGTAAACAAATTAATGTACTTTGTGCATTTTCTTATAAGCCCAATAATTTTTCCTTATTGTTTCTTCTGATAATGAAATACCAACTATACTTTAAATCACTACTGCTCCCAAATTCTCTGTTTTCTCAGGTACAGTCTCACTAGTAACTCTAGGGATGTGATATGGCCTGGTGTTAGCAACCCAGCATAGCTGACCAGAAAATAGGTCATGTAACACAATCAGAGTCTATGCGACCTCATCTCTGGACTTTCCTTGCTCCAAATATACAGAGAGGCTAATTATTCTTTCTACATGAGCAAGGAGTCTGAAAGACATTATAGTGTCACTGCATGCTGACAATTCATGGTGACACATTATATGAAAAGAATGCCAACAGCGTTAGAACCTAAGAGAGGACAGTAAGAATACATAGACCGTAGGTCCAGCTTCACTAAACTCTGAATTTCAAGCAGCATAAATTATTTTATATATTTTATTTTTTTTAAATATACATGACAGTCGAGTGTATTTTGAAATATTATACATACATGGAGTATAACTTATTGTAATTACTATCCCATTCTTTTAGTGGTACATAGATATATGAACATAGGAAAGTTATGTCTGATTCATTCTATTTTCTATTCCCATCCCTCCCCCTTCCCTTTATTCCACTTTTCTAATTCAATGCACTTCTATTCTTCCCTCCCCACTCTCCTTATTGTGTGTCAGCAGCCGCATATCAAAATATTTGGCCTTTGCTTTTATGAGATTGGCTTATTTAACTTAGCATAATAGTCTCTAGTTCCATACATTTACTGACAAATGCCATAATCTCATTTTTCTTTATGACTAAGTAATATTTCATTGTGTATATGTACAACATTTTCTTAATCCATCCATCTGTTGAGGGACATCTAGTTTGGTTTCATAACTTAACTATTGTGAATTGAGCAAAACAATTTGTATTGGGTTTTCCTTTACTTGAAATTTTAAAATAAAATTAACAGGAAACTTTAGATTCAAAAAACAACATGGATTCTAAGAGGTAAATGTATAGAAATATGAGTATTTAAGAATATTTTGAGAATTGGCATCTCCTGCAACCATCCCTCTTCCTTTTATTTTTTTTCTCTTGTCAATCCTTGATTCCCAAGGATTAAATGGCAAGACCCCCAAAATTGTGAGTATAAATACCCAGTCTTCTTAATCAAACTAGTTATAGCAGAAAAGAATGTATGACCCACACTTATCCAAACACATTTAGATTAAAAAAATAAATAAAACAGCTTAACACTGGGTATTCTTGCAGTCATGATTAGAGGATGCCTTAAGAAACAGATGAGCAAGAAGTAAAGGAAATGTATCTTTATGGTAAAATTGCATCTTCCTCTTTATATGCAAACATATAGTTGGAAATTGTAGATATAGATACTGGATACTCACAATGTCCTATCAAATATATTTGCCAACTTCCATGTAATTTCCACAAGTTTTGATGCTATGTGGGTTGCAGCTGCATTAGGATGTGTAGGCTGGATTATTTCATCTATGATAGCCCTTAGATTTCAACTTCATTTTCTAAATTTTCCTGCCTGATTCTCTTTCTTTGCTTTATTAGACTCCCATCCCCTCTTCTGTTTGCTCTGTGGTTTTCCAGTAGCATCAGAGGGAGCTAGAAGAAAGATAAAATTTTTATAGTGTAGTAATTAGAGTACCAGGTAGAGAGATCAGTGAATACATGGCTCTGTGCTAAATTCTTGCAGATGTTTATGACTGAATCTCTGCCAGGAATTTGAAAGCAATGTCTGACTGTTCCAGGGAGCTACAAGCAGCTCTCCCTTTCTGCACCTCTAGGTCCAATCTACTTACAAGCAACATGATAAAATAGCTTGCATCTCTCTAGTTTGCTGAGCCAGAAACAAGATTCTGAAACTTGGTGATTTTTTTTTCAAATCTCCTTTTTGAAACTTTTTCAAAAGCATATTGTATTATAAGCAAAAGTATGCTTTATATCATAATTATCCAAATTTCAAACAGCTGTTGATAATTAGTACTCTTTTTCACACAAAATTATTTTTAGCCCAGAATTGTTTCATTTATATTTGTGAGATTATCTAGGGATTTTGATGAAAGTATGGGTATCCTTGGGACGTGTCCCAGCTTTAATTCATCAGAATCTACAATGGAGGATCTTCTATTCATGATTTTTATCAGGTCTCAAAGCAATTCTTATCCTCAGGAAAGTATGTGAAATGCTGATTTGGTCATGACCAAATCTCTCCAGTTCCCACTTTATCACCTACATCTAATTAGTAATCAAATTACCTGTGTATTTTGAGTAATGTTTTCCTCAATCTACTCCAATGTCCATACCTACTTGCATCCTTTACATAAATCCTTTGTTTCTATAATTGTCCTGACTGTCTTGGTTCAGAATGATGTAACAAAATACCATATACTAGGTGGCTGAAATTTTTATTTTCTACAATTCTGGGAGCTAGAAAGTCCCAGATGAAGTGGCCAGTGGATCTAATGTCTGTTGAGGGCACTCTTCATGGTTTGGAAATGACTATCTTCTTGCTAAGTCCTCACATGTTGAAAAAGAAAGAGAGGAAGTCTGTCCTGTCTATTCTTACAGGTTCACTAATACTATTATAGCTTCATCTCCATGAAGAAGTTTCCTCCCATTTATCCTATTTCCAAATACCATCACATTGAGTATTAGGGTTTCAATATAGGAACTTAAAAGGACAAAAACTTTTAGTCCATAATAGAACTGCATACCTTTGTTGTTTTTGATATATAATACCGAATTTCCTTGTAAAATTAATGTTTCTCACATATGATGCATAATAGGAAATCAAATCTAGTAAATTTGTTTTTTGTTCCTCACATATTGTCATTTACCTTTAGTTTCTCAGCAACACACGTGCTTTTCCCTCTACATCAGTTTAGGATCTGGTTTGGAAAGAGGAGAGATTAACTATAGCTAAATTTAACAGAAAATGAATTTATTGAAAGAATCTGCCTAAAGAATTATCAGAAAGGCTAAAGAACAAGATTAAGAAAATTGTCAGGAAAAAAATAAAATAGGAAATGTGAAATTCAACAACTATAATATCACAGAAACACATCTTTTTAGAAACCTCCCATGTTCCAAAGCCATTGCCTCCCAATATCACCTCTCTAATCTCCATACCAGCCCTGCTAGTAAACAAATTTTCTTGATTGACCATTTATTTTTCAGCTTTTCTTTCAATAATCAAAGCTGCAAGATCATCTAAATGGATGATTGTAGATCATGCACTTCTTGTAAAATCTCCCAGATGTGAAAACTCAAAATGTGTGTTCCTTTCCTCTCCTATAGTGTAGGGAGAATTCAGAATCACATAATGAGAGAGTGCCTCAAAATATGTAGCATGTGCATATACTAAGTAGTGAAATTATTGACTCTAATAATAAACAGATTATTTCATTGACATCCATATAAACACTTCTTCCCATATTTGAACTTTCAAACCCCCAAAAATGTTGCTTCCCCCAAACCTAAACCTATTATCCCCTTTTCAATGCTTTCCATGTGCAATATTTATGCATATGTGAACATGTGACCCAAAAGGAAGTAAGCAACAATACCGTCACATCTAAAATTGAGGCCCAGAATTTGGCTCTGTCCATTTCTCTTCCAGTTCTGATTTAATGCGATCTAAATAGTATCTCACTTAAAGATCAAATTGCATAGTTATCTATTATCAATACACCATGTGTAATCTGATGAAAAGAAGTAATAGAGAAGAAAACATAGAAAATAATATATATTTTATACACATATACATGTGTGTACATGTATGTTTTTCATAAAAGTAAAGCAATAATTTTAGACAAGAATAATTCTTCATCTACAACTGATCACTGAATCACAGATGGAATTCATACTATATCTCCTCTATTAACTACTATGTTTTCTGCAATTTCAATCTAAAACTCAATTGTCTTGTTCTAACTCTTCTTTTGTAACATAAACTTTCATTTCTGAAATATCTGAGCCTGTGCTGTCCCTGCTTTTATACCATTGCAGTAGTCTTTCTTTAACATTTACCATTAGATATAAAAAGCAATGTAGTATACCCAGAGAAAATGTAAGCTTCATTTGTACTCTATCCTGCTTTCCAATTCTTGAAAATTACTCAAACCAACATCAAAATACCTGTTTCTCCCCAAGAGAAGAAGCCAGAAGCCACAAAAAAGAAGTCAAGTTGCTGTCTCATCTTGTGATTCAATGGATGACTGGTTCACTCACAAGTGTCTATCTTTGAGCATATTTGAAATCTCTGAACTGCACAATATAACACTCATAGAAATAGAAAGCAAATATTTTGTGTGTGGATATTTCTGCGTAGCTATGGGAAGTACCACCTTCTAGTTTCACTTATTGACTTCCAGACCTATGTAAAATATATTCTATTCCTTGCATAATGCTCTTCACATATGATGCCTGTTGAAATTAGTGATCCCCATTGACACTGGCCCACTGCCTTCCTTGTTTTGCTGCATAATGTATTCCTTTGTCAGAAGCAATGTTTTATAAAAACACTAAAGTGGTTTGTCACCACTTAGTAAGCACATGGATAGTGGTAATGGTAGAGGCATGAAGGCAGAGAATGTGTTTTCAAAACCTGAATGAGGATCTGAGTTATAACAAACTCTTGCTCTCTCTGAGGGGAAAGGGCTAAGTAAAATTGTCTTGTTACAAATCTACTCTCAGGATATAACAGAATATTAGGGAGACTGAGGCTGCTTCCTTTCACTAGCAAGTTGAGCACTCAGTAGTGATAGCTAAATGTCTTTAGTTATGGGAAGCTTATGTCATTGGTTTTGTGCACAGCCTCCTATTTACATCATAACCCCTTTATGAAGTCTTTATGGAAATCATGCAGTGGCAGATGAAGGGGTCTCACATATTTAATTTAGGCAATTTTGTCCAGTTCAGGATTAAAATCTCCTCTGCCATAATGGCCTTTAATAAACATTCATATATAGCACAAATATGTACACATGATCTTTCTGAAAGAATTCTTGTTATTTCTAATGGTTCAAACTTGCATCTTGCATTACCTTTACCATTCAACAAAATTAATCATCTTTCTGTGAATTACGGAATAGTGTTTATCATACTGTATCTTCCTCAAATAAAGTAAACCATGGATGTATAAGTCTAAGAAATATATCCTGGAAAGTCATAATTTTTCCTTTCCCCATGGCCTTTTCTTCTGAAGAGATTACACTGCTACCACAATATATATATATATATATATATATAATGTTATTTTATGGTTAAATAAGCCACAGGCATTTAATGAATGCTGTTCTTCACCTCCTTTATCAAGTAATCAAAGAAAATTCTTAAGAGAATAGTGGGACTTGAGGAGAGTACAGTTACTTGGTATGAGTAATCATTAAAGTGTTATTGGCCTGAATAATGACACACACCCAGAATTATGTCAATCCAAAAAAAAATACATAAATAACTTTTAAGATCATATTATAATGTAGTGACCATTCAAAATTAAATCTCTCCAGAACAGGTTTTCAAATGTGTTTAGTTATAGGCTTTATGGAATATCAGGAGATGTACTCTCCTCAACTCCCACTATTCTCTTAAGAATTTTCTTTGATTACTTGATAAAGGAGGTGAAGAACAGCATTCATTAAATTCATTAAATATTAGGAGATGTTACTAAAATTTGAGTGATATGAGATATTCTATGTCAAAGAACAAAATGACAAACTTGATTTATAAAGGGTTAAGGAACATTTTCTCTTGCTGAGACTCTCATTTAATCTTGGCTATCTTTCAGATCAGTAAACAGATTAAATCCAACCACTTGTATTTCCTACTTAGTGCTAGAAAATAAAAAGGGCAGCCATTTTTCTATAATGTAAAGGAGTCCTATAACCTTCCCTGAATGGAAATCTGACATATTTTATGGAATACATTTTCTATACTTGCAAATGTGCTATCACATCATTTAGATTATTTTTAAATTTTTACTCTACAGTTCCACCAGGATAAAGGTAGTGGACCCATGTGTTGATGTTCTTGGAATGGGGAGACATTAAAGATCTCCAGAGATGAAGAAGTGATACGGGTTAGCAAAGTGAACTGGCCCTGAAGAAAGTTGATAACGGTATATTGCCATTCCTAGAAGGTTGAAGAAAACTGATGGTGATGGTTGGTGTAGATTAGGAAAAAAGCATTATCATGTCAACAATGGTAAATTGACCTTATCTAGAACAGTAGCTATAGTCATTGGTTAAGTCACTATTACTCTCCAATACTTCTCGGCATTTATTTCAAATCAAATGGATTTATTTTGGCTTGTAATACCAATCACTATCCTCAGACACTAAAAATCTCTAAATTTTGATGATTTCAAACAAGAATATATGATTTCTTTTGATGAAACTTTTTCATATTCAGAAGTAAATCTTGAGACTTGTACTTCATGCCTAACAATAGAGAATCAATGTGGCCTATATAGGTCATTATGACAATTGGTGATGATATATTTTATCATCTTAGATGAAAAATGTTGAAATATTAAAATTACATGCATTTGGGAATATATTGTGTCTAATGGGTGTTAGCTTTACCTCAAATTTCATGTATACATATTTCTTACTATATTTTCAACAACTGACCACTGTGATATTCTGCATCCCTAGGAAATACTGTGATCTCTGAGATTGGTTTTTAACATGTTTCCTTTTTCATGTTCTTGTTTTGTGGTTATTTTTTTTTTTTGGTAATATATCCAAAGAAAACTTTGTAATAACCTTGGGTAAAGCTGCATAACATAGTGGTCCTGTGGTCATTTTAGAGTTCTCTCTATATATGATATTTGTAAGTGTCATATGTACACATATATAATATTTAATAATTTATATGCCGATATTTTCTGCTTGAAGTATAAGATATGAGATATAATAAAAATAAATGAATGTAATTAATGGACTGATAGCCTATTAGGAATATTTTATCTTTAGGGAAAGGTAAATTAAATTAGTTGGTTTTTTAAAGTAAAGGATTTCTGCTTCTAGTAATAACTATATAGTTTGAAAAGGGTTTTTTCATGAAAACAACTACTTATTAAGCAGAGTAAAAGTGCATCAGAGAAAAGTAAGTAGTGAAAACTTGTGAAATCAGAGTTTGGGGAAGAAAAAAAACTAAACAGGTAAAATGGACTATAGGGACCTATTTCTCCTTTAGAAGACTAATGATTTTGGATGCAGTACCTGAGAGTTAGAATAGCTGAATAAAAGCTTTTTATATAGTCATGGGCCTATGCCGCAGTCTGGTTGCAGCAAACTAACCGGGGGGCGACGAACAACTTGTGTACATTGATACAGCAGGAGTGGGAGCCGTTTATTGTAGGACAACAGAGGTATTTATACATTCCACACAGCTTATCTAATTAACATAAACAAGATACAGCAGTCAACCAATAAGGAATCTCCACACTTAATGGCTCGCTGGCGTTACTTCACAAACCACTCCCTCTGGCAAAATGCCAGGCGCCATCCTGACTTGTTTACAGACTCTAACAGGCCTAATGATACAAAGTTGGAGTTTGAGGCCATTTGAAAAAAATCTGTAGCATTTAGAACATAGCTTCAAACACCTGTAGTGAAAGAAAAGTGACCTGGAAAGAGACAGACCTTATGAAAACTTAAGATGCTTCAGATCTTCTCAATTTCATTATAATGCCAAAAGTAAAGATAAATTCTCTCTCTGGATGCGGAATGCATCAAACAGAGCTTCACATTGTCTTAACACATTGCAATATGATATGACTAGATCTCAATCAAAATTAACTAGGCATATGAAAGCCAAATGTGAATAAAAACCAAGAGAAGCAACTGGAAAAAAGGTACTGTACCATAGTGAATACAGATAACGAAGTTATTAGTCACAGACTTTAAATAACCAATGACTAATATGATGAAAAAAAATAAATGACAGTGTTGGCAGAGAACTAGAATTTATAATATTGGAATAAATATAGCAATTAGAACTAAATGTATGAAATTTAAAGTAGGAACTTAGTGAATGCCTTTAAGAACATATTAGATACTAGTGAAAAGAAGATTATGAAGCTTAAAGCTAAGCCTGAAAAATAAATATCCATAATGAAACACAGATACACATGTCAAAAATTGTGAAAGGTCTAAGATTATACACTGCTTTCAAGTTAAAAAAAAATAGTACTCTACAATTCCATAGATGCTGCCTAGAAACACAATTCCTAAGCCAGAGGCAAAGGATTTCATTAGATAAGATAGCAGGGAGCGTGAGTGAGTTTCATGTTTATACCTAATTCATCCTCCATGAATTGCTTAGGGTGATGCGGATGTGGGTCCAAGTAGATGTTGCATTTGCAATGGATTTGCTGCACAGCTAAGGAATGCCAGATTTAGAAATCCGCATGAGAACAAGGACACTGAAAAGCAAATATGCCCAACCTTTGATCTACAGGAATATATTATCATATTTATTTTCTTGGTCAAGAAACAAAACTTACCTCTGCATCAGTGGGAGACAGTATCTCTATCTTCCAAGATTATTTGCCTATAAGCCTAGGTAAATATAGTCTGTAATAAAATATAGCTTGGAATAAAATCTACACTAAAATATGTAAAAACACAATGGAGAATTACCCAATAACAATGCATAACCTTCATTTCTACATCATGTCTTCTGGAAAATGTTCCCATGAAACTTCACTCCATTATTCACTCTCATTAATATGAAGACAAGACTGCTATTCAATGAGTCTACCATCAATAAGATTGTAAGCATCAGGATAAAGACAATCAGCTATATCACCTAGTACTATTTATTTGGGGGGTACTGGGGATTTAATTCAAATACATTTTACCACTGAGATACATCTCCAGCCCTTTTTTAAATTTAGTTTTTATTTTGAGACAGAATCCCACTAAATTACTTAGGGCCTCACTAAGTTGTTATGGCTGGCCTAGAACTTGTGATCCTCTTGTCTCAGCCTCCCAAGTTGCTGGGATTATAGACATGTGCTATCTTGCCCAGCTATCTGGTATTATTTATAGTAAAAGCACTATTTATAATAACCTATAAACTGTAAGCTGCTCAAATGATCAACAACAGTAATAAGTTGTGATGTGATTTATACACAGAATACTACTGTGATTAGTTGCACGAATTTCAACTGTGTGTACCAATAGTGATGAACCTTATAAAATAATTTCAAGTGAAAAAGGCAGATACGAAAGAGTATATTTTATGGGCTATGAATGGATTTAGCTCAATTGGTAGAGCAATCCCCAGCAATGCGCCCCTCCCAAAAAAGACAAATAAAAGAGTATATTCTATATGATTCAATATATATTCATGAAGTCCAAAGACAGAATTAACAGGTTGAGATCCAAGTTAGCATAGTTGGTCAGTAACTGGGAGGAAATGTGGTGATATAAGGGTTCAGTGTAGTTATTTTAAATCTGCACAATAGTAAAGTGCACAATTGTTCAGTGTGTAAATATTTCATTGCTTTATATGGTCAAGATTTCTGCATTTCAACAAAAGGTCCAAAAATACACAATATTTTACTTTATTAACCAAATGAAAACAGAAGAAACAATCATAGTAATACCTTAAGAAATGCAGATGTGGCCTCTGGTAATGCATTAGCTCTCAATTATCTGCTGCCTAGCATTCCACATGAAATTTATTCATTTCAGTTACATGTGGTTTGAAATTAGTTTTAAATTGCAACACCATTCTAAATAGTATGATGAAATCTGAGATGTGAGTCATTACTTCTCTAGCAAGTACACACTATGCATGCTATGCACCCATTTGTTACTCAACAACTATGTCACTTACCAGATCAACAGTGATAGTATTACAACGCTTATGTTCAACTCAACATTTTTTTTGGTGTGTGTTTATTTTTTTTATTGGTTGTTCAAAACATTACAAAACTCTTGACATATCATATTTCATACATTACATTCAAGTGGGTTATGAACTCCCATTTTTACCCCAAATACAGTTTGCAGAATCACATCGGTTACACATCCACATTTTTACATAATGCCATATTAGTAACTGTTGTATTCTGCTACCTTTCCTGTCCTCTACTATCCCCCTCCCCTCCCCTCCCATCTTCTCTCTCTACCCCATCTACTGTAATTCATTTCTCTCCTTGTTTTTTTTTTCCCATTCCCCTCATAACCTCTTATATGTAATTTTGTATAACAACGAGGGTCTTCTTCCATTTCCATGCAATTTCCCTTTTCTCTACCTTTCCCTCCCACCTCATGTCTCTGTTTAATGTTAATCTCTTCCTCCTGCTTTTCCTCCCTGCTCTGTTCTTAGTTGCTCTCATTATATCAAAGAAGACATTTGGCGTTTGTTTTTTAGGGATTGGCTAGCTTCACTTAGCATAATCTGCTCTAGTACCATCCATTTCCCTGCAAATCCATGATTTTGTCATATTTTAGTGCTGAGTAATACTCCATTGTGTATAAATGCCACATTTTTTTATCCAGTCATCTATTGAAGGGCATCTGGGTTGGTTCCACAGTCTAGCTATTGT
>NW_025999943.1:4739801-4782649 GCF_001458135.2 Marmota marmota marmota
TTTTTTTTTTTTTTTTTTTTTTTGTTTTTTGCTGTTTTTTGCTTGAGAACATACATGCAATGGGTTCTGTCTGCTTGGCTGTGGAAAAGTATGAGATCCTCTCTGTCTTTGCAATCTTTTTAGTAGACTGCCTGTTATACATATCATTCTGGATTAATGCTTACTCAATAATAAAACTGTTTTCTTTCTCTTTTGTCCTTGTGTAAGGGTTCTTTGGATTGGGAGGAGATTTTGTTTTTTATTATTTCCCCCACCATTGTATTTTCTTGGGAACTTACTTTAAAATTGTTGTAAGTTCCCTTGATTTTAGTTCTTTGATGCATGCTTTGTTTTGAAACATGTTTCTTAATTTCTGAATATTTGATCTTAATCACTTTTTGCTTCATTTCCTATTATAATGATTACAAAATTCTTTTTTTTTCTTCAGTATATTAAAAATTAAAATATTCTATAATGGATGAAATAAGATTTAAAGTCAACAACTCTTAGATGTACAGTCTTGTCACTGAACAAGCATAAGTTTTGAGATATAGGTTAATATCTCTAGGCTTTAATTTGTCATGTTACATACCATCTTACTTACTGGGTGTACAAACTGGTCAATTTTTTATTCATAAATAAAATGGGGAACCTAACAATGTAGATTGTTATTTATCTAACAGGGATCTCTGAAGAAGGAAGATAAAATGTATTTCAAATTGCTAATTGACAAGCAATATTATTTGTTGTTTTAATTTATTTTTAAGACTGGAAATGGAGTATCATGAAAAGTAATTTACTGAAAATATTTGTGCTATGTATAAATTCCTTAATAGTCTAGCATATAAGAATCTTGCTACTAAAATCTTCATTGTTTTTGTTGGTATTTCTTAACATTTCTAAGTCTTTCACATCAACATTCCAAAAATAATAATTTGACTAATTAATAAATGGTGAGACTATAAATTATTAATAATTATCTCATACACACCTTTCCAAAATAACTTTTACTGACCATGTTATTTGCTTTTTTTTCTTAATATCTAAATACAAAATCAGAAGATCTTAACTCTTAGGGTAAGAATTTATATATTCTCTAGAATAGATTTTTACAAAGTCTATGTATAAATTTCTCAATACATAGATACAATTGATAAAAGAAAAGCAAGTGCATATAAGTATATATAAATGAAGTATTATTTATTGTATGAAAACAGAATTTTATGGAACAATTCAGAAAAAAAAAATGGAACGAAATTTTATACAGCAAATAAATTACAGGTAAACATATTTTAGTCACTAATTGGTAGAAAGTATTAAAGAATAATAAATTTAAGACAATTCAAAGTTTGCATTATATATTTAACAAAAGCAAAGATTAACTAATAACAGCACCCTTGAAGCAATAATAAAGGCATGAATAATTCTAATGAAAATTATCTCATGTCTGTTCCTCTCATGCTTTTATACCTCTGGTTATGATAGAAGTACAATAGAAGTACAAACGCATTTGTGTGTTTACTCATTTAATAAATTCATCTTTCTAGTCACTTTTCAATTCTTTTAAAAAATGTTATCTCATCTAGTTCTCATTAAATTATTTACCTACACAGAACATCCAAATTATTGATCAACAGTATAAACTGATTTGTTATTTCAATTTTAAAAATTGGGTAAGAACCATTAGGTATTAATCCATTGCATATAAACCTCTTTTTAAAATAATATATTATTTAGTAACAATGTTATTGTCATTGATTGCCACTTTTCTTATTTTTCCACTACTAATGTGAGTGTAATGATTTCATCAGTGATGTAAGGTAACTTTGTATAACAACAACGATACTTTTTGTAGGGAAGGGCTGATATGTCTCCTATGCCAACAGAATGACAATAATCATTTAATTTTTACTTTAATCCACATTTCTCTGTATATATAATCCCCACAAGTATACTCATATCTATATTTTAAACAATTAACTTTTTGGGGCCTCCTAAAAGGATAAGTATAATTTTGTTACCTTTTTAATCTGTGATTCTCAGATATTAGTGCATATAGGAACCCTTTTGGGTTCTTGAAAAATAAAATTCAGATTTTACTCAAATATTCTGATGAGGCTTAGAAATCTACCTTTTGAACTTGTACCTTCTATTATTCATTATCAGATTGTCTACTGATCATACTTTGAGATATAACACTTTCCAACCTATGCTTCTGTGTATTTACCTTGAGTGATTAACATCAAGGATACATATTCTCCTAGGAGGCACCAACTTTGTAAGGAAATAAATATAATGCATTTGTTTTTGTTAGGTGACTTTTCAGTATATCTGGAATACCCACAGGGCTTTATGAATGTCATACATTTGCTATCAAAGTTTTTAAAGGTTACTATGTGTATATTCTACATAAATAAGTGTGTTATGGAGTTTCTTAAGCACCCCTTAATTAAACCTAAACCCTAAACTCCAATTAGTTTTCTCACATCTTGTTTGGATTTGATGAATATCTATTCTAATCCTACAAAGTAATTTCCAGACTATGCTAAATTATTGTACTATAAATAAAAAATAATCATTTAAACTCCAACCTTCTCTTTTCAAAGATTGTGACACTCAGATTTGATGGTATTAGCACAGAAATGTCAGCTCAATTATTTTTAGAATAATTAGCTTCATTATATATGGAAGGTACACAGATATAAAATGTAGTTTCTTGATTCTAAAGTAGTTTCAGCAGCAATCAAATCCAAATTGAAAGAGGCTCACACCTGCTGCCTTCATTGCTTCTCACTCTTTTATGGAAAGATTCACTATCCAAGGACCTAAACAATTATTAAATATCAGCATAAAAATGACTGCTAAACATCATCACATATATCCTAAGTTACCAGATTGAAATGGCCTAACATTATTTCTTATAATTGCAAATATAATCCTATACAGTGTCACTTGTGTTGTTAGATGATAGAGGCTGAGCGACTTGATCAGGCAGAATTTGATTAGGACTCAGGTGTTCTGACATAATCACTGCTATTACATCAGTTCATCACATTCATAGAACACAAACATTGTCTGTGTTGAGTTGAAACTCTTGTGAGATGAACGAAAATATTTCCTCAGACCACAAGCTTCTAATGACAACAGGTCCAGGTGACTGTTCAGGAGGTATACGATACTTTGAGACCATGCAATAAACAGGCTACACTACGGAGACAAAAAAACCCAAAAATTAAATTTATTTGCCATAAAGACCAAGAGTGTGGATTAAGACAATCACATGAGAAAATATCAGGGAAAAGAAAAACAACTGAGAGCTCAAAGTGTGTATATAGTATCCTAGAGGACACTCTGGGGCTTCTTAGGTTTTGAACATCGTTAGTTAGAAAAACAATACTTCACTACTGATTAAGCCACATGGAGGTACATAATTGCTTTAAAGAGGCAAATTTAGTCATATCTCCCCCGAAATATTCGTATATAATAATTATTTTGCATGATCAATCAATTTCTCAGATACTCAAAGTAAAATATGAAAGTTTTTCTTTCCTTTTAAGATCAGACATAATAATTGTACAATAATCTGGATTTGAAATATATATCAAGGGAAATATAGATGTATGATTAATATATAATTATTATAGAATAATAATAAACATATTTATTTATCCAATAAGATTTCAAAAGTTAGATTTACTTTATTTTTAAATTTGTGGTAAGAGCATAAAATCTACCCTCTTAAATTTTGTGTGTAATACAATATTATTAGCCATTTGTACAATGCTATACAATAGATCTCTAAGAATTTTTTCATCCTCTATATCTGAAATTTTATGTTCACTAAGTAGTTAAATCTTCATGTTCTCCTTGCTTCAGTCTCCAGAAATCATTACGTTATTCTTTGCTTATATGAGTTTCTCTATTTTAGATACCTCAAGTAAATGGAATCAAATAGTATTGATCCTTAGGAGAATTATTTCTTGCACTTAGCACAATGTCCTCAAGGTTCACCCATGTTTTAGCTAAATAATCTTCCTCAGTGATATACCATCTCATATCAGTTTCCCCAAACTAGGATGGAGAGTCACACTAAACATATTAAAGTTATGAGACATTTATGAAATAAAGACAAGATATGGAAATAAGTGTAAAGCAGGGGCACAGTGGAATGATCCAGCTCTGATGGAGACTGGATCTAACAACAAAATGAAGACTGCGGGCTTTTTTAAAATATGTAGGAACACCAGTTGGATTAAAAGTGAAGGACTTCCTGAGAATAACAGGAAGAAGATG
Organism: Marmota marmota marmota; assembly: GCF_001458135.2. Taxonomy (NCBI): domain Eukaryota; kingdom Metazoa; phylum Chordata; class Mammalia; order Rodentia; family Sciuridae; genus Marmota; species Marmota marmota. The sequence goes on from NW_025999943.1 coordinate 4,744,074, forward strand.
GTGGAGACAACTGGGATGGGGCTCAGCAGTTTATGACCACCTCCTCTACTTCCCGTCTGCTGGGGCTGCTAAGTTTGAACCCAGGCCTGTGTAAGCCAAAGGACAGGGTATCAGCATAATTTGAACAGTCCTGAATGGGTGGAATTTCATCAAGAGTTCTCAGAAAAGCAAACTCTCTGTCTTGAGATGGTTCAAACAAACCCATAATTCATTCACGGCCCCCAACAACCTCACAATGATTAGGTTGAGTACTGTTTAAGAAGCCAAAGATTTGGGAGGGTGTAGAGAATAGTGAACACTTGTACACCATTGGAGGAAATGCAAATTAGGACAGCCCTTATGGAAAATGGTATGAAGTTTTCTCAGAAAAATTAAAAAGAGAACTACCATTTAATTCAGCAGTCTCATTTCTAGGTATTATCAAAAAGAATTAAAATCAGGGTCTCATAGATATTAATACTCCCATGTACTAACACTAAGATCATTGTGTGTGTGAGATCGAATAACCAATGGAGATTTTAAATTTCAGATTTCAGACCTGATAAAGATAAATTGCCATCTTGTTTAATTCTCCATTTTGTTCAGGAAAAAACAGTTTAATCATTGTACAACTTAGGAAAGCTTATATATACAGTCTTTTTTTTTTCCAAGCAGGTTTCAGTTTTTTAAGGTATAGTTGAAACCACTGATGAACCATGACAGCAGAGGATAGTTGAAGGATAATGCCAGAATTCAGCATTTATTGAGGCAGATTTCTATGAAAATGTATATAAATCTATATATATTTTTTTAATAAAAGAGACAAGTGGCTTAGTTGTTGAGTGCCTGCGTGGCATACATGGAACCCTGGGTTCAATCATCAGTTCCCCACCTCTTCCTCCAAAAAAGCTTAAGATGTTTTATGATTTGTTATCACATATATAAGTATCTTGTAATTGATAAGACCAATGAAATATCTAGGAGCTACAATTTTAGATTAACCCTTTTGTAAGCATTTTTAAAATGCATTTTTTAATCTACAAGGAAGTGAAAATGCATAAACAGAACGAACTACCATTTCTTGATTCCCAATGACAATTGTGCAAAAGACTGAAACTTCCTTCATATTTTCCCACATTACTTAATGCCATTTCTAAGTACTTAATGCATCAGAAGATTTTTTGAATCATGGGCTATATATATTTTTACAATAAATTCAGTCAGTATCATCATTTGGATTTATTTCCTAATAAATGTTTAAGCTGAATTGTCTAACAGCATCATTTCTTAAGCCTGTTAAAATACATATGATTTTTTAAAAAGACTAGTGAATGGAACAGACTATAAACTCAGTTTCTGCGTTCAGAGGGCAATCTGTCAAAGGTTTTTCATTTTAGATGTCAGACTCAAAGCATTTTTAATTGGTAGAGTGAAAAATACCTGTGGTAATCAGTGTCATATGAACAATTTTAGTGATGCCATAGGCATCAGGTAGGTTTTTGAGACAATGACACTGTGAGACTATACTGTTAAGGAATACAGATAAAATGCTTCATGGACACAGTGAATCTACAAGTGTTATAGTATTTGATGATTGACAGTAATACTTACAATATTATATGACATAAATAGTAAACCATATAATCAGAAAATATGCAAAGGAATCCCATACTATGATTTGGAAAGATATTTCTCCCTAAACTTCTTTTTTTCTTTTTTTAAATGTAATTTTTTAATTTATATATGACAGCAAAATGCATTACAATTCTTATTACATATATAGAGCACAATTTTTCATATCTCTGTTTGTATACATAGTATATTCACACCAATTAATGTCTTCATACATGTACTTTGGATAGTAATGATCATCACATTCCACCATCATTAATTACCCCATGCCCCCTCCCTTCCCCTTCAACCCCTAAACTTCTAATTACATAAAAGTTATATAATAGGACACCATAGTTTCTATTTTTTTTTCTACAAGCTGAAATCTTAAGGAGCAGGAACATATTTTTTTTTACATGTTTAAAAAGGCTTGTATATAAGAAAAAAATTTATAATTTCCCACAGATAGTGGTCTATAAACAGCGTGGTGCTTCACATTCTACTCTTGTTCTTAATGTTGCTTCTCCATCCTAGAAGCAAGCTTAATCAGAGTGGAAAATTATTCTGCATTGCTAATGTCAAAATGTTAATTTTTTATTCTGCTATTATTAACTAAATGGAATAGTGAATGCTTAGAACACATACTAAAATGCAAAAAAAAATATTTAATAAATTTAAAAATTGTTGAGAGATTTACTAGACACCTGGTAATGAATAATTTTCCTTAATGTAAATTTCAGAATAAGATATAAATCACTGGATCTCATCTGAAGCAGGTTAATTACAGATGCGATGAGGTCCTTGGAGGTCCTCCTCTCCAAGTATCCAAAAGACATTATATAACCAAGCCCAGGGTAGATTTATGTATTATATAGTATAAATCTAAAATAAACCTTCAACTACCTATGCTTGTTTGTGATGTTCATAAGATTAACACGTGACTCAGATAAGGCAGAATGGATATGTGTTTATAGACCCACATACTGATTCCTCATGAAATAATAAGGCAGGAAGATTAACTTGATTAACTTGGATTTGCAAAAACATTGTTTTTGTTTTGGTTTGTTTTGTTTTTGAGAGTCTTTCTCAACTACTTAACACCAAATACATTTCTTCCTGAACTTAGATTCTCAACAAAATTAAAAACTGTTGTGAACACAGGAGGTATTGTACCCCATGAGGAACGTGAGGAATCTAAGAAAATAATTTCACTTCTCTCTTTATTCAGAGGAACTAATAACTGTTTTAAAAGCCTTTGTGATAAAAATTGCTTACATTAATCAACCTATGAGGGACATTTAAGGAGTAACTAAAGATGTATGTCTCTTGGATGATTTTTTAGTAACAAATTGCCCAAATTTATCTAATGATAAGAATGGTTAAGTGGCACTTATTTTAAACAATAATAATTAGTACAAAAATAAGAAAACAGATATCTGGTCACTTCCATTATTGAGTTTAAATCTTTACAACTGGGTCTCACCAAGGAATTTATTGTATCAAGTAACTTTAATAGCATTTAGGAAATATAGCTAGTGTCTGAAAAGTCATGTAGGACAACACCTCAGACTATGGGATATGTTGTAAAATAAGCATGAAATACTCTAGCTATAGATATTTTTCAAAAAGAAGAAGAGTATATTTGAAAATAATGTAAAATAAAATCTGGAAAAATGATTAAAGATATGTAAATTATGTTAAGCAGCACAAGAGAATTTATGGTATTAGAATGATATGTATCAATTACCATTTCTCATTTTCTTCTTGACTGCAAAGCCCATTTTTTCCATTAGTAATCAAAAGTTCTAGAACTTATTTCTTTTTAAAAAGTTTTATTCTTATTTTAATTAACATACAACAATTATATATACTGTAGTATATATTTCAAAAGAACCAGAACAAAGTATTCTGAATGGTTTCTGTACAAAGAAATGATGTATATTTGAGGTGATGGATATGCAAACACTATTATATGATCATTACACAATGTATACATGTATAAAAACCTCACAATATATCCTATAAATATGGCCATTATCTATCCATTAGAACTTATTTATTTAGTCTGTGTTAGATCTGGGAATATCTATATACTCATCCAACTATTGTTGTCTCATATGCATCTTGAAAACCATATGGACATACTAACCCCACCACTTGTATATCTAGAAAATTGTAATTGCCTTTGAGGTTCCTTGAGCTTTTTAAAGAACAATACAAATTCTAACATATGTACATGATCTAGTTTAATATTAGTCTAATTCAAAAATTTAAACATTAATTCCTCTTGTTTTTAGATAAAATTGTTCAATCTCTCAATCTTCCATGACCCCTATTTCTTCATTCAATAGTGTTCCTTTGTGTTTGGAAGAAGGGATGCAGAAGATTTTGAGCACATTGACATCTGTCTTCTGAGACTCTCTTTGGCCCCCTAAAAGCTATTTGTTCTCCTAATCACTCTTGTCTGGAACGTAAGCATATGGTGCATTTAATTCCCTGCGGGAATGGCTACCTCTTCTCCTGTCAATACCATGTGCCTCTGTGGGATGTGGCCACCATTTTGGCACAGCTCTGGTAGTCTGCTATGTAGATACATTACAGAACTAGCTTTCCTCAGGCAACTCCTCAGGCCAATTCTCAGGGATATCTGGATCCTTGCCTTCTCAGTATATGAGAAGCAAAGACAGAAATAAAGTCTCAGGGACCACCGTCTGCCTGAGCTTGAACTGTCACCAGATGTACTTGGATATGACCCAACATCAATTTAGTAAGGAACAGCTTACAAAAACTGCCTCTTCCCAGAGTATCTAATGCAAGTGTCAAAGCCCCAGTCTGCTTCCAGTGGTAACCTCACTTACTAAGACATCTCATCATCAATGGATCAAAGCCCAGTGAGAAAAAAAAGACTTGATTGCTTTGCTGTCTTTCCAATAATTCTCCATGCCAGAAAATATGTGGATTATCCTTTTGTATTTCATATTTTACGTACATCTTTGCTGTAGCCTTAATAGAACTCTTATAGATGTAAAATGTTTTATTCTATATTACAATAAAACATAATGGTATTACCTCAATTTCTCTCCTTTATTCTTTGATAAACACAGCTCTGAATATTTGAAAACTCTTATAATTTAAGATAATGAGGAAACAACTATTTACTTATTATTCATCAGACTTATAATTAGCTGTTCCTATCTTAAATGACACCAGGATAATTCACATAATTACAGACAGTTTGGAATGTCATGTTGCAGTAACTTCATTTCTAGTAAAGAATGATCAAATACTACATTACAAGTTTAAAGGGGATACTAATTTTAATAAAGCAAAATTTATTAAAAATAGGATTTTTTTCAATTTTATTTATGAAAAATAAAGATGCCATTACAAAATCTTAGAAATATAATCACAAATCAATATAAATATGCTGTAACAGTTGTCATCTGTATTTCATATCTTTGAAGATGAGTGTATCTGAGGGATTTGTTTTCTTTTGTAGAGCTTGACTGAATCTATCTTTTTTTCCCCTGGTGACATAGTGTATTATTTAGGTTACCCTAAATCATTTTATTTTCACTTTAAAATTATTCCACAAGTCTTCTAATTTGTTTAGTATTCTTGAGCTTTGCAGAACAGGCTTAGGATTTAAGAAAGAAACTAAAGCAATTCCCCTTTAGCGCTTTTGCATTGACTAAAAGAGAACAATCAAATTTATCAGCTGGAAACAGTCTTTGGCTTCAAGCAAACAGACCAGTTCATTTACTACTTTAAAGAGTCTTACTGGGGCATTCCAGCTCCACTGTGAAGAAACCACTACCAAAGCATAATATGAGAGGATTCAATCCACCTGAAGTGGTATTCATGTTAACTCAGACCTGAGGTTAGGATGGCTAAGGGCCAGACAATGTGGAAGTAAAGAAAGAAGCAATATTTCATGACTGGAGATTTATGATAAACCTGACCTTTGAAAATAATTCTGCATTTTAAAGTCAGATTCTTTCTATTTATAACCCATTTTTTACTGCAGTGTCTGGACAAAGCTCTTTTGGAATTATATTTATATTCAATTTATATATTTAAACAAGATGTAGGGATAATAAGAGAATAGATAATTAGTTCATTTTGTGTGAACTCAATTGATTGTCTTTAAAACATCATTCACATTGCAATTGAGATAAAGAAAAATAATTATAAGCAATGACTTAAGAAAGAGCATAAAGTTCTTGGCAGTGAGAGTCAGGAATATAAAAATATGAAAGGGGGTTTGAAAGGAAAACATCCTGCTCTAAGATTTTCCTAAGGAGATGTACGCTAAATGATGGAGTTCCATTGGGCTCCTTCTGTAGCCCAATTCATGATCCAAATAGGTAATACAAATTCTGAAAAAGGGAAAAAAAAGGGAGAGTATGTTTTTCTTCCTTTCTCTGTAAAAGGGACTTTTGTAAGAACCAGGAAGCACTGCACCAGCATATGATGGCATTGAGTATGCTGGTCACACAGAGTCTGTCACAGCCAACAGTGCTTCAAGGGACACGTACATGTTAATGCTTTCAACAAATACGCCAGGGTAATATTTTGAACAAAAATTAAATTATAAAAATAGGACTAATAATATATCTGAGGCCATGCTTTGACTTCATCACTAGCTTTCTAATACAAACATGGGCCAGTCAATTCATCTTTCTTATTTTCTGTTTTCTTATAAATGAAGTAAACTGGATGAACTCCAAAGTACTTTGAAATAAGCAATTTCCATGATTTTCAAATCCATCTATCATTATTTCCTTCTCAGAAAATAATAGCAACTTGTTTATCTGTACTTCAATGATAGCAAATAGCATTCTTTTATGTAAGAACAATTTTATTACTATTTGAAAGATACAGAAGCGGCTGTTTTAAAGTTGCATATCTCCTAAATACTAAAAACAAATAATGAACAAAGAGCAATAAGGCTCTAAACAGTTACATATCTGAGGGTGTATATGTAAATAACACACATGCATAGCTTTATCATTCAATAATTAAATTTAGTCATGTAATTCTTCCATTCCAAAAAAATTCAAAATTCCTGTGCCACAATTTATTTTGTAAATCTGAAAAGGAATCAGAAGCACTGTGTTTTCTCACCAGCCACAGTTCTTTTGCTTTTATTGCCATGTAAACTTTAAAATGATTGTTTGATTCTTTTTAGGCATCTCTAATCAGAAAATATTATTTTCAGATGTAAATTAGGAACTATCCGTTGAGATTTCTTTATGAAGCAACACTGTAATTTCAACCCTTTTCTTAAGGGAATTTATTTTTAAATGTTTCTTTTTAATCATTTCTAGTCCCTTGCTTTGTTTCCTTCCTCCTTCTTTTTGATATTTCCAGTTAAGATAGAAGTTTGCTATGTTTTTTTTTAATACTCATATAAAAGGTTTATTGGAATGATGCCATTTTTCCTAACTTGTAAAGCTGTTGCTATGAGTAGGCTAGCTCTCAGATAACTCCTTCTGTAGTCCAATGCATGATTAATTAGCATTTCTAAAGAAGTAAGTGAGCATCTTGCTTTTTACTTTCTTTGCAAAATGTTTGATAAATTGTGAAAGTTTGATTTTGCTGTATTGCTCTTAATCTATGATAATACGTGCTTACAGTTCGATAAAATAGTAAAGTGATTAAGCAGGTATAAGAATATCAGGGAACTGATTAAAAGCTTTTCTTCTTTAATACTATTGTGCAAGATAAACTGGTTGATTCACTTTCTTTTTCTTGCACAATTAGAATTCTGTTATTCCCTTACATTCTTAACCATTATCTAATCCGGAAGGACTTACAGATACGTTTAACTAAGTTTTTCAGAAAATTTAAGTAGGTTAGATTTAGCATCAGGAACACTCAAGTTCTCTATTTCTTCATTGTTACATCTCTCCCCAATTTTTAGAAGAAAATCACTTTTCATTTTCAATAGAAGAGCTAGTTTTTTTAAGAAATTATCACAGTTAACATAAAAATAGACAAATACTAACTTAAAAAGAAATAGATAAAAGATGAAAAAACATAAGCAGGCAAAAGAAGAAAAGAAAAATAAGGGAAAAATATAGTTAACTGATAGCTTTGATAAAGGAGCACAGACAACAGAATGGAGAAACGATACTGCTTTCAACGATTGCTGCTGGAATAACTGGATATCTTACATGCAAAACAATAAAATAAAATAACTACATATACAGACCTTACACCATTCCCCAAAACTAACTTAAAATGGATCATATGCCTAAATGTCCTACCAGATAGCATAGAAGAAAATCTAGATAAACTTGGTTTCATTCACAACTTTTTGTAAACACAAAAGCTATTATCCATGAAAGAATTTAGTGAAAAACTGACTTTATTAAAATTGAAAACATCTGTTCTGTCAAAGGCACTGTCAAGAAAATGCAAAGACAAGCCACAGACTAGAAGAACATATTTGTAAAAGGCATTCTGTTTGGGGCTACTATGTTAAGTACACAAATAACTTTTAACACTCTATGATAAAAACACAATTTAAAAAATGGGCAAAATATCTGTATAGACATTTCACCAAAGAACATACCCAGATAGAAAAAGAAATATTTGAAGAGATGCTCAGCATCATATTTCACTACAGAATTGCAATATGAAACAATAAGGTAATACCACTAAGCACCTATTTGAATAGCCAAAGTAAAAAGTGCTGAAAACACTAAATTCCAACCAAGATACAGAACAACAAAAACTGGTATTGCTTGTAAGATACGACATATTTAATGAACTTTGGAAGATAATTTGGCAGTTTCTTACAAAACTAAACATATTATTATTGTTTCAATATATATATTCAAACAAATATATATATTTGTTTATATATATAAAGTGTCCCCCAAAAGCTTCTGTGTCCATTCTTTTTGGAATATTCAGAGGTGATTCAATTGAATTGTGACAGCTGTAACCTAATCAATCTCCCCTAATTTAAGTAAACTGGGGAGTAACTGTTGGTGAAGTGTGGCTAGAGGAAGTGGGTCACTAGAGGCAAGCCCTGAAAGGGTACATCCACTGCAGGTTCTTCCCTTCCATCTTTCTGCTTCTTGGCCACCATGAAGTGAGTTGCTTTCCTCCATCCCGCCCTTAGCCCATGATGTTGTGTTCACCTTGGGCCCAGAGTAATGGACTTAGCCAGTTGTAGACGGAAATCTCTGAAACCCAAATAAGCTTTCTCTCCTGTAAGTTGTTCTTGTTAGGTATTATGATAAGTAACCCAAAACTGACTAAAACACATATTACTACCTTGTGATCCATCAATCACACTCTTTGGCGTTTGCCAAATGAAATAAAAGTTTATGTACACACAAAAAGCAATACATGGATGTTTCATAGCAGCCTGATTTATGACTGCCAAAACTTGAAAGCAACCAAGATACACTCTGTGAGTGTATAAATTATCCATGGTATATCCACAGAAAGGAACATTATTCAAATATTTTAAAAATAAGGTATTCAGTCGTAAAAAGATAAGACTGAACCTTTAACATATTACTAAATGGAAAAGGTCAATCTAAAAAGTTTACTCATTGTATGATTCCAAATGTGTGACTTTCTGGAAAAGATAAAGCTATAGAAATAGTGAAAAGATAAGAGGTTGCTGGTGGTTAAATGGAAAGGAGGAATGAATAGGATCTTCAGGAGATTGAAAATACTCTGTAGGATACGAAAATGTGGGCAGCTTTATTATACACACAAAATGCACAATCCACAAAATACACAACACCAAGAATGAACTTTTATGTGAAGTATGTACTTTGGGTGACAATGATATGTCAAAACAGGTTCATCAACTGTAACAAATATACCACTCTGGGGGAGGACATTGGTGATGGGGGAGGCTGTGTATGCACGTATAGGAGAGATATAGGAACCCTCAATACTTTCCACCCAATCTTGCTATAAATCTAAAATGTTCTAAAAATATAGTCCATTTTTTTCAAAAGAGCAGAATGTATTGGAGCTTAAAATGTTTGTAAGCCACTCTTTACATTTTGGAAAAAAGGAAGCAGACTGCAAAATGGCAGGTGATATCCAAGGGTAGACAAAAAATTCAAGACAAATTATTGAATATTATTTACTGTCAGCCCAGTTCCTGCTTACTAAAAAATACTAGAGCACAGATTTTATTAAATAAATTTTCTATAGTATCTTAATTCTGTAACCTTTTAAGCCAATCTATGTCTCTCTGGTTTAAGTTTCACTTTCTGGAACAACACTCTCTCAAATTGATTTCTGTTATTCTTAATAACCATAGCCCTTGTTTTGAGTATCATAGAATTCAGCAAATGAATTTGATTCAGTTTCATGCTTTTTGCTATGAAGCCTTTTCCCTCTTAGGCTGAATGAAGTATAAACTCGTTATAAATAAGAAAGCTATTTTAAAAGTAGTTCTATGGCATACATACATTTTACACATCTTAGAACCTAGTCTAATGCTATAGAATGTGGGTTTAAGAAAAAATATATAAAATCTGGAAAATCTACAGAAATGAGACCTTTACTAAAAGGAATTATTTATTGCTGAACTTGAATAGTGGGCTGACAAAATGATAAAACATAAGGCATATACAGTTCATTTAAATGCAGTGTTTAGAAATTAATTATTGTAGTTTTGATTCGAAAGTACCCTAGTTATAGAAGAGAAAAATATAGTTTTTAATCATAAGTAATGTTTTCTTTCTTTTTATGGGACAGAATAAATTTGTTTATTATTTTGATAGCACTGAAAAGAGTGATTTAGTAACATCTCTTAAATATTACTGACAAAGACAATGACAACCAAAAATACAATATGCAAAATGTGTACTAAATTTAAAAGAATCTTTCTAATCCATATGTATACTCCACTCTTTATTGGATTTGATTTTTATTCTCCACTCTATTAGAAAGTTTCATAAATGTGCAGGTAATTACTCCTTATGTGAAGGAAAAAAGGTATATGAAGGAAGAAAAAACAAGTTTATTTTCTAAAAGTTTTATTTGGAAATATATTGAGACAACAAAAAAGTTACTAAAGTAGTATGAAAATTTGGCAATGTCAACATCTTACATAAAAACCATATTAAAATTATCAAATCAGAAGATTGACACTGCTGTAATACTTTTAACTAAGCCATCCATGGACCTTACACAAATTTTACCAGGTTTCAAACCTTCATACTTTTTTGTGATCCATGATCCAGTCAAGAATTCTACATTGCTTTTATTTGCCATGTCTCCTCAGTCTGTGCAAAGCTGTTTACTTTATCCCCATCACTATTAATCAGTCATATTGCAGACTTCCTTATTTTAGGTTTAACTGATGGTATACCATGATTACTTTGAACATAAAAAAAATTGTTGCATGCAAATATATTAATGTACACAGATACATGTTGTTATGAGTTAGATACAGTGTCCCCCAAAAGCTCATGTATGAGGCAATGCAAGAAGGTTCAGAGAAGAAATGATTGGTTAAAACAGCCTTAACCCAATCAGTGAATTCATCCCCTGATAAGTATTAACTGAGTGGTAACTAAATTGGTAGGGTGTGGCTGGAGGAAGTGGGAATTGGGACATGGTTTTGGGTTATATATCTGTATTTGGCAAGTGGAGACCTCTTTCTCTGACTTCTGACCATAATGTGAGCTGTTTCCCTTTACCACACTCTCCCACCATGATGTTCAGCATCACTTTCAGCCCTGAGGAATGGAGCTGGCCTTCTATGGACAAAGACCTCTGACTGTAGCCCTCAAATAAACTTTTCCTCCTTTAAAATTTTTCTGGTCAGATCTTTTAGTCGCAGCAATGAAAAATCTGACTAAAATACATGTTTACATAGATATACTATACAGTCTCATGTGTAAATAATTATGTGTTTACTTCTAATGCATTAATTTACTTATGTATGCTTGCATTTATAGTACATGCAAATAAATATTTTATCCTAAAAAAACTGTACTGATTCTTGCTTTATAACCAATACATTAATGATCCTTCTTCATTAGTAAATTTCTTCATATATTTACTATAACACTCAGAAATGGTATTAATTATTAAAATATTATGAATCAAAGTAAGAAGTTGTTTCTAATATAATATATATTTGATAATATATCTTCCTATCTTTTGGGAATTTTAATAACAACTTCCCTTTTATCTATTCATTGATAATATCCACAACTATTCCCAAATATCTACAAATAGTTTCTGTTGTCTTTTAGTCATCATAACTCCAAATTTTTCATTAACACTTTTTTTAGGATTTCCTATCATTATACAAATATATAATATATATGTTATATATTTAAATATATATTATATTTATTTATATATATATATATTATATATTTAAATATATATTATATTTATTTATATATATTATATATTTAAATATAAAATGGAAATATATATGGCAAAACATTACTCTTTCTTTCTTTATATATATTTAAATATGTACTATATGTTTTATATATACATTTGAAATGTCTTGGATTCTAACACTTCTTCAACATTACTTATTTTAATTTTTAAGTCTTTTAATTTCTACTTTTTAAAAAATTCCATGTTTATACCATACTCTCCCCTGCTAGAATAAGTAAGTGAGAATGAAATGATATCCCAGTTGAGTCCAACCACGGGGGTATAAAAGGATTAGGTTTGGTTGCAAACTCTGAATCAGAGTTTTTCTGTTTGTTCCCATTTAATGACTGACATAACTTCAGCTGCATAGTCAACTGCAATTGGGTTGATCAGATTTTTTTCTCCTACACCTTCAAAATTTGGAACAGAGAGAGATTAATTAATGTCTTTCTGTCACATTAATTGAAGTGCTTCTCAAATTTTGATGTGTATGTGGATAACCAAGGAACTTGCCAAGATGCAGATCATGTTCTAGGTACAGAGAGCCATTTTTACTTTCTTTTAAGTTCTTAACTGATGCTGGTGCTGCATTTTGCTCTTGCATATTTTTAAGAGCAAGGGATATATGAATGGAAAGGTCAGTGAAATTCTGTGTTTAGACTCTTGTTCAGGTTTCTTCCCTGCCTTTCTGTATTTCCTCTTCTAATTTCTTGAGATTCCCCTGTCTTCAGTAAACTCGTTTTTAAATCAAGTCAACCAAAAAATTAGGATATTGTGATTGTAACCAATGCCAACAACCCCAAAATTAATGCCTGCTGTGCATGCAGTAGGGTAAGAGATGTCCACAAGGAGCTGCATTTGATTTCCCCCTACCTATTAGGTCATGGAGCAAAGAAGGAATTAACAGAGAATTCACAACCCTTCCTTGTGAAAGTACCTGCTCTGTTGTCAACCAGTAATTTTAATACTTGATGGTGTGTTCAATTAACTTATGCCAATTTCTTTCCTTTTCTTTATGATTTATTCTTCATATCTTGAGTTTATCTTACTTAATAGTGTTTATATGGTGTTTGAGTGCTTGAGGTTTAAATGAACATCAGACAGTAATTATGAAAAGAACATGTCATAAATCTCTTTGTAAGAAAATAACTTAATTGTAAATGTAATATTTTTTTATTTTTATTTTTTTGGTACTGGGGAATTGAACCCCCAGGGATGCTTAACCAGTGAGCCACATCCCCAACCCTTTTTATTTTTTGAGGCAGGGTTACACTAAGATGCTGAGGCGCCTTTTAACTGCCTCAAACTATTAAATCACTGGGATTATAGGCACGTGCCACTGTGTGTAGCAGTAAGATCTTAATGTACACGAAAGTTAATCTTTATCTTAACTGTTTAAATTCAGAAGAATATGATTTTGATAGAATTTCTATCCCATTAAAAGAAAAAAATATCTATAATAAGTAAATAATTTTAGTAGCAAAATAATATTTCCATTGTTTACTGCAATAGTGGAAATAGTTATAGCTTAAAATTTATATGGAAAAAAACCTTTTATTATTGTATAGTTTATGTATTTAAATGTGTTAATGTATTTATAGTGCATAAATTTGGGGAATTTTTTAATAACACAAGGAAAATAGCCTATTATAACTTAAAATGTTGTTTTTACAGTATTTTTGTGCTTTAATTCCTTGTTATGACTAACCAAGAATTAGAAAATAACTAACAGAAATAACACTTGATCTTTGACCTACAGTAAATATCTCCTGTTTTTATTTTCAGAAATTCTTTATCTTTCTGGCAAAATATTAGTCTAATTTTTCTTAAGTACCCTTCTCCTCAGGTGCTTCTCTGTGAATGGTTTGAATGGAGTCACACTAATTACTAACTAACCAGTCACTGAGAGTGACCCAAAGGGATTAGTTTCAGGATGGGTACTTATCCAATGGTCATTCATGAGACCTGTCACCAGACTGCACCCAGAAAGAAAAGAACTCTTTTTGTTACAAAGATTTCAGAAAATTTTATGGACCCTCATTCTCTTTCCCACCCCTAGACTCATTTAGATAGAATTTTGAAGAGTTAGGTTTAAGTAAGGATTGATTTTAGAAGACCTTTTGACACAGCAGAAGAATAAGTCCTTCTTTTCCTTTTGAGCACTGGACAAAAACTGGTAAGAATCAGACAAAGTGTTAAAGTGAAAGGTAGGGCAGGTTTCCACCTGCCCTATACTCTGGCTCACATCTGAAACCTATAGGCTTTACATAAAGAGAAATTTTCAAAAAAATTGAGGACATCATTGGTGAAATTGAAACTGGTATTTTGCCCCTAATGTCTAAAAACCAACAGACTTAAGAATAACATTCCTGCAGAACATACGTTTTTTTTTAGTTTCAATGGTCTGCTTACCAACTATTTGGAGTTTAGCTTCCATCAGCATCTTTTAGGGTCCTTCTTCAAGCATGGCCTTTTTGTGTTGGATAAATACCAAGCAGTGGAAAAAAAAAAAAAGGTTAACGGATATCTAAATCAAAGTGAGGCAAAACCTACATGCATAAAAAATATTTCTTTGGACCCAACAATTCAGCATCTGTTTATCAACAGAACCAAATACTGTGTTTAACTGTTAGCTGGAAAGATTTCTTCATAAGCAACTTAATGCACCTGTTCTAATTGAAATTCAGAATCATGTTCTGAATAGGCTAGAAAATGTGTGGTTACCATTGTCTCCTGCAAGTGAACAGTTTGCAGCCTGTCAAAAGAAAGCTATAGATGAAAGACATAGCAGAAGAGCTTGTATTACAGAGCATAAAAGGCAAATTGGCCTGCGGAGAGTAAGTGAATATCTTCATCTTTTGAAATTGTTGTTTTTGTAAAGCATTATTAAATCCAGTCACTGCAAGACAATGTCAATAGTTTGTGGATCTAACAGAAGTTTTATTGGAAAATGGGGTGCTTTGGGGACAAGAAGTACAAAAATATAAGTACTTGGGCTATTTTTGCTATGATGAATCTGCATCCATAAGGAGGTCACAACTTTTGTCAACTGCTTTATTAGTTCCAGTATTCCACCAACTTTACTAATAGATATTCCAGTAAAGCAACCCAGTAGATTGTTCAACACATGAAGGAGTTGGGAGTTAGAAGTTAGCAACACAGGAAGGAGTTAAGAGCATGGGTAATTATTGAGTCAGAGACGAAAAGTTAGGGGGTCCTCTTTAAATTTTGGCCTCAGCTTTGAAAGTTTAGAAATAAGTTACTAAGGAAAATAAAAATTACCATTTTAGAAAGAAGACAAGAACATAATTAAGAAGAAAAAGGAGTTGTCATTCAGACAGTGAAAAATTGAGAAAGGTTAAAACCAAACAGTATGTGGGTCCTACAGAGTTTGCTTACCAAATGAATGACTTTAGCCAGCTATTTAATTCTAGGCCTTTAAGCATATGGCTGACAACCATTCTGGAGCTACTCAAAGTAAGCTTTAGAACAGAAGAAAACGCTTTAAAATTTAAGAACTGGGGGAAAAAAAAACAGGCTGCTTATAACACCATGTCTCATAAGTTTATTTAAGTCTACTGATTCTGCTCTGTCTTCCCACACCATCCTGAAAGGACAGTCATGTAAATGGTCCCTGCTGCTGATAGTGCAGGAATTCTTTAAATCAAATTGAACTGACATGAGAAGTTCTAGTGATTTTTTGATGGTCTGAATTACAGTAATATCTGACATCTAAACAATGTCTGACCTTGTTTATTCCCATAGTTTAGAATTGCAGCCATTCTGTACTTACATCATAGGATACTATAAATATTTTTTAAAAATTTACAAAGAAAAAAAAAAACTTCATGGGCCCAAGAAGCATTCCAGGTATATTCAGTGATTCACAGTGCCGAATTACTCTCTCAGCATCTTTCTGTCAAGTAAAACCTGAGTGTGTAGATGACATGGAAGAAGGCAGAACCAAAATATAAAGGGATATGGAGTCCTACTGACATGACTGGAATCTACATTGAGTTTAAAATCATTGCAAAGACTTTCCAACCACTTTCAAATTAACTCTTTTCTGACATAAATCAGCTCATGTTGAATTTAAGTTACTTTCAATAATATGGTAAATGAGTAGCATTCTAAATATTAACTTTTGTTTTGTTTTTAACCTCTCAGAAACAATCAGGTGTTCCCTGAAAAATCTTTGTTTTAACTCTCTATGATGTTCACAATTCATCAAATTACATGAATGTACTTCATATGAAAAATTGATTTTAATAGTGGAAAGTGAAAGACATATATTCATAACATATTTCTAATCAAAATTTGAAATATAGTTCATACTTTTGATAGAGTATCTAAAAATATGAATTTATTTAAAAATAATAGCTTAAAAACCCAAACAGGTACTTCAAAATGGAGTTTGTCAAAATTTGAGCATACAGTTTTCCCAATCCAGAGATTGAAAATTTGGATCTAACATATTCATTTCTTTGCCAGAATAACCTATTAAAAAGGTCAAAACAGAAGCTATCTGCTGGACTTTCACTGCTTTTTCAAATTTGTCATGATTTCTCAGTGTATCTACTCCTAATATGAAGTGACAGCCTGGAAATGGAAGTAATTTCAACATATTTTCATGGTATTGGTGGTACATACTATTATTCATGAATCCTACTAGTGACTTAAAATATTTTATGTCAATGATTTCTTCAATATTTGACAAAATTCTCTCTTCCACTTCATAAGCCAATTTTTCTTGGTATAATCAGTGTACTTAAAAAAAAAAGAACCTGGGGATTCTGTGCACTATTAAAGACCCAATAAACTGCCAGATATGACAACTTTTCCTTTGGAAATTTTTCATGGATCCACTAGTTTATTAACTTGCTTAAACAGCAAATTTGAGAGACTGAATTATATGTATATCAATGTAGTAAGAATTTGAAAGGCATAAACAAAGTCTTACATTTTCAACACTCTAAGAAATCATATTAGAGCAAAAGTATATCAGGTAATAAAATAAAACTTACTTTACATTTTCTGAATGTTCATGTTTAAAACCTATGTTTAGGCTTTTAAGTCTGTGTGATTTGAATATAATCAGAACCAAATAGGTGTTTTGGTTTGTTCAGTCACATTTGCATGAACAGTATTTTTCCAATATAAATTGGAATATTTTCCCTCATGTAATAAATTCACACTATAGTATTTATATCAAGAGTATATATACTAAATTTTCAAATTCAAATAAATGTAGGTTTCTGAAAGAAAGGTAATACAAAAACCCAGAACTTATGATACCTATTAACATTTCTTGAGTAGGTATTTTTGTTTTATTGAAATAATTGAATTTCAGATGACACAATCTCTGTTTAAAAATTTAAAAATTACTAGAGAATGTTTTGTGGAAACAAAATGTCAGGAAGAAATATGAAAATACTTAAAATATAATTTGGAGGAATTGCATGTGATCAACTCCTTTGCTTTAATATTATACTTTGGATCAAACTTGTTCAAGTATCTTATGAATTCTACTAATTTGGCCAATGTTTTGAAATCAACCTTGTGCAAGGCATTGGTTGGAAATTAATTTTAATTCAATCAAATTCATGAAAATCCCAAAGTAAAAATTATCTTTTTCAGCCAGGCATGGTAATCCCAGCAGCTTGGGAGGCTGAGACAAGAGAATTGCGAGTTCAAAGCCAGCCTAAGCAAAAGTGAGGCGGTATGCAACTCAGTGAGACCCTGTCTCTAAATAAAATACAACATAGAGCTAGGGATGTGGCTCAGTGGTTGAGGGCCCCTTAGTTCAATCCCTGGTATCAATTTTGTGTATACACACACACACACACACACACACACACACACATATAATTCTTTTCAGGAATTAAGTATGAAGTTCAAGTTTAAAAACTGGTGCCCAGGACATATTGATTAATATTGAATTCATTTTTTTTTACAAAAAGCCCTTTGTAAGTGAGGTATAAGGAATGGAAGAAATTTTATTCTCTTTAATTTGATGCTATAGCTTTCAGATTGTTGACTAGAGATTTTACCTACTTGTTATTCTCTAATTGATTCATATAAAATTTAGTTACAAAAAAGAAATGCAGATACCAGGTTAAAGCATTTATTCATAAGTACCAAAACTTGAAAGTAACCAACATGGCTTTTAATAGGTGAAAAATAAATGAACTTTGTGAAATTCAAACAGAGGTACTGCATTTTTTTTACCCGCAGAGCAAAAAAGAAATAAGCTATTGATCCCGGAAAGATGTGGATGAAATTTAACTGCAATATTATTAAGTGAATAAAATCAATCTGAAAAACTATATACTATATTATTGTGACTACATGACATTCTTGAAAAGTCATAACTAAGGAAATGGTAAGAGGATCAGTAGTTACCTGGAGTCAGGAAAGTAAGGAGGGATAAATGTGTAGAACACTGGAGATTCTTAAGTCAGTGAAAACACTTTGTATGATATTGTAATGATGGACACATGGCATTATACAGCTGTCAAATCCCAAAGGCTACAACACCAAGAGTGAATTCTTATATAAACTGTAGATTTTAGATATTAATGATGCACCAATGTTGGCTTATTGATTATAATTAATGTGCCACTCTGGTGAAGGAGGCTATGCATGTGAGGAGGCAGTAAGTATGAGGGAAATCTACCTATTCTATAATCTTGCAATGAACCAAAACCTGTTTTAAAAATAAAGCCTGTAAAGAAAGTGATCCCCAGATACAGAAGGCTCTGGTAACAATATATGAAGACTGGTACCTCTGGTTAAAAATTTAAAACCTGGAATTAGATCTTTACAAAATGAGCGCAGCAACTGTTTTACACTTTTGGTGGGTTTTGGCATGAATTGAAAAACAAATCAGAGCAGAGAGATTCTTGAATGATGGTGCTATCTTGGCTCCTAAAAGTTCTCATTAGTACACCAAGAACATACTAAAAATCAAGTTGTATTCTGATTTCTATTATATAAAACTAGTGGATAAGCTATAGAAGGCTGAAAATTTTTATAGGAAATCCATTCTTAGAGTACATTTCTCTCCTGAAATTCAGTTCTTTACTTGTATATTTTTAAAAATGCAATCATCTTTGTAGGAAATCAACACCAATAGTCCCAGAGTTCTTTATCACCTCAAAAACTTCTAATAAAAAATGTTACATTTACATATTAATATTTGACATAAACAAAACAGAGATATTATGTCATTTGCATTATTGCTTGTAAAATCCATACCTCTCCCAATCTTGCCTTTACATACAAAAAGACATCATCATTTCAAATATTAAACCATTTCAATATAATATCCAAGATTTGAGTTTACCCAGACTAGGGTTCCAGGGACACCAAGGGACAGCTAAAGGGCTCCACCTCCTGGCACAAGACCAGAGTCTCAGAAAGTTCACATTTATTTAGGAATTAAAACTTAAATATTTTTTGTCCTAAAACATTGACATTTCTCCTTACATTTTTTTCTCTCTCAGATATGCAAGTACACAAAGCATATTTTTTAGAGATTAATTATCCAGACCTAGGTAATAATTGCAATCAAACAGTATGTTTTCATATTTAAATTATCTTAGGTTGCTAAGCTCTTTTGACTCCAAACCCCAGTGATTTAGTCACTAATGAGGATTGTTTTCTCTCTGAGGACTATAAGCTTAAGTATATCTTTATGTAGCTGATTTTTTCCTCTATCTTAAAGCTCATTAATTAGAAACAGACTTCACCCTGTTGTAGCTTTTAAATGTGCTGTTTTAGAAGAGCTTTCACTGCTTAGCAATGAGATGTCAATGGATCCAAACAGCTTTTACTGTCTCTTGGAGAAAGCATTTTCATCACAAGTGCAATAACACTCTGAGCAAAGAACTGAAAGAATAACTAAATTTTGTGCTTGTGAATTCCATACTTAACTCTCAATTTTTCCTTATTTCTTTTAAAATACATAGAAACTATATTTTGCAATTCTGAATTTTTCTAATTAGAAGACCCCTAGAACCAAAATGGTATGCTCTTGGTAAAATGTGCCAATAACTTTTAAATTACTAGCAGTTACAGAATTTGGCATATGATTTCCATAACTGTTTATTTAAGCCAGCTAAGAGTCCCTATGATGATTCTCATTCCCAGAGATCATCATCTTCTATCTTTCATAGAGTTTATCTTAAGCATACTAATATTTTGTGGTTGGGGATTTAGGTGGTATATTGCAAATAATCATATGCTCATGTTCATAGCTGGCCACACTGATATCCTGGGTTCCTGTTATGTTTCATTTCAGTCTACTTTTTCACTATCCCTGTCCCTCTGTCATAAGCAACCATTTAAAATGTTTGGCATGTCTTCTTTTATGTCTTTGCAAAATGTGTAATGCAGTTTTATGTGCACATATTTTAAATATTTCTAAGAATTATGGTTTAGATATGAGGTGTGTCCCAAAAGAAGTTGATGTGTGTCAATGCAATGCAAAAGGGTTTAAAGGTGATCAATTGGGTTATGAAAGCCTTAACCTAATCCACTTATAGGAATTACCTGGATGGTAACTGTAGGCAAGTAGGGTGTAGCTAGAGGAGGTGGGTCACTGTGGGTGTGTTTGGGGGGTTTGTCCTTGTTGAACATCATGCTCTCTCTATCTCTTTCTCTCTTCTTCCTGGTGCCATGCTCCCAGCTGCTTTCCTCTATCACACACTTCCACCTTGATGCCCTGCCTCACCTCTAGCCCTGAAGAACGGAGTCGGCCATCTATAGATTAAGACCTCTGAAACTGTGAGCCCCAACTAAACTAAAAAGCTTTTCTCTAAAATTATTCTTTTCAGGTTTTTGGTCAAAGCAGTGAAAAAGCTGACTGAAAAATAATCATTTATTTTAATTTTAATTTAAACACAGTATAAATCTATGTTGCTATGTGTGGATTTCATCACTTCATTACCTGCGTTAACATCCTTCACATCTGACTTACCTATTACTCAGTTTGGATGTAATTAATGTCTCCAAATGTCTGCTATCATGGACGTGCTGTGTGTGCTCACACACAAACACACACTCTCACATCCCTCTGTGATAAGTATGTACCCTCTAAACATAAACCTTTATGAAGCCCTGTGAAAATTTCTCTGTGATCCATATACAAGAGTGAATTTACTGGTTCCTATTGTTCAAATATAATCAACTTCTATAAGCCTGACAGGGCAATCTACTCAAATGAGTAGTGCTTTGGGTCCATCTCTACAACAACACTTGTTGCCTTACAATACTTATTTCTAATTACTGACCAATTCTTTATAAAAATACTTGGGTTTCTTCTTTTTTTGAGGGTATTACCAGGGATTGAACTGAGGGGCAATCAACTACTGAGGCACATTTCCAGCCCTATTTTGTATTTTATTTAGAGACAGGATCTCACTGAGTTGCTTAGCACCTCATTTTTGCTGAGGCTGGCTTTGAACTTGCAATCTTCCTGCCTCAGCCTCTGGATTCTGGGATTACAGGCGTGCACCACTGTACCCTGTAGGTTTCTTCTTAAGTCATGTATTTTATCTTTGGTTTATGTTTCCAGTAAGCCGTTGGCTTTAGAGAATTGCTTGTGTTCTCTTGGTTTCTATCCATTATTATTATTAGGTACTTTGAATATTTCTTTCCAATAGGTCATCTTTGTTACTCTTAGTTTTGAATCAAATTACTTTATTGTGTTAAACATGGCAACTTTTTACAGTACAGTTTTGTATAGGAAGGTGTTTTACATTATGACTTCCTCATCTTTAAGGTGTGCCGGGTTTTGGTTAGCAACTAAAAGCCCAGGTAAACTGGGCTAACTGGGCTGCGCAAAATAACCACACAAGAGACACAAATACCTTTTTCTTTGGCGTCCCTGTGACGGCTTCTCTGACCTTAAGGGTCCACAGAAAGAGAGAAAGAGCGAGAGCAGGCACTGACCCCTTTTATTGAGGAGAAGCTATTCAAATGAGGCAAGAGGTCAGGTTTCAGGGGGCTGAGTCTATCTTTATGATGTCCACTGTCAGCAGGTTGACTGACACCTGGGTAGGCCACACCCAAGGGCACAGTAAGAGAAGGGGACACACACAAGGTACTTCCATGGAAGATTCTATCCTAAACAGGGCAAGGGGTTTATATTACAAAGGAACAGATGAGCATAGCTTCACCCATGGGGCTGTAGCAAGACACACCCATGCACGAGATACCCACCCTCCAACCCAAGAAGGGTGGGGAAAGCTCTGCCACATTTCTGTGACTGAGCGCCTCAGCATGCAGCTGGGGAGTGTGAGTCAGTCACGTGTAAGGTTGGTCTCCCACAAAGGTGTTTTTGTTATATATATATATATATATATATATATATATATATANTATATGTTGTAGATGTACACAATACCTTTAATTTATCTATTTTTATGGGGTGATGAGAATACAACCCAGTGTCTCATGCATGCTAGGCAAACACTCTACTACTGAGCAATAAACCTAGCCCCTACCTGTAAGTTTTAAGGAATTTAGATTTTAATTCATCTGAAGTCTACCTTAGTAAGCTTCTCTGTCTTAATATATATTTCATATGAACAATGATTCAACAAATAAATTTCTCAAAACATAAGAGCTAAGAAAAACTGTATCTCTCTTAGAGGGTCTTGGACTAGGCTACACAGCCAGCATCAAATATTTATCAATTAACATTATTTATTTATTAACATTAATAGAGGTGTATTTGTTTAATAATATTTTTAAAGACACTACTTTATTAAAAACCCCTCTATGAACTAAAATAAAATGTTTCAAAAGAGTTGAGACAAATAATGATTTTTGTAATTGGAACTGAAAGCAAGCTTAAAATAATACTACTACAAAAAATATGAAAAATCTAAAATATCACAAAATACACATCATTTTAAATGGAAAATTAAATGATTTTGTTCATATTTATATTGTTATTTCTTAAATTTTAAAAAAATCTTAAGTATGAAAATAATTTGATGTCATAAGTTCCATGCAACTACTTCTATTCACATTTACCTTGAAATAAAAGTTACTATTTGAGTATATACATATGTAAGATGAAAATTCCAGGTTTTTCACCAAATATGGATCTGAGATAATTTTGAGGAGGAAATATTTTATAAATACATAGTAGGAAAGCATATTTCTATTTTCAAAATTCAGACCTAAATTATAGATGGTTTGGGAGAATGTATATATTGTTGGATATGAGAGTGAAAGAGTAATATGTACTAGATAACTTTTGTCACTCCAAACCCTTTGTAGAATTCAAGATTAGTGGCATTACATTCATCCAAGAATATGAAAGCTTGATTGTCAGACTTTAGAAAAATATTTATATGAGACCACTAAAATAGCTCAGCCAGATAAATTTAGTCATTGATTTAACATATTTCATTTAAAATGATAATGATCCAGGGACATTTTTAGGTATTAGGGATATAGAATTTTATGAACACATGTAATCTTACCATCAAAAATGAATCTTCTAATATGAAAAAAAAAACAATATATTGAACAGTCATGTTATTCACATTCTTTGTAAAACTAAGTGTGGGAATATTACAATGACCCTGAAATACATTCATTTGTAAAATATAGTCCTTAACTAGTTCAAACTACCATCTTAGTTTCTAAAAAGCACAATTATAAAAAATGGCTGTTAGGTTTTGATAATTGGTCATTTGGAAAGCAACCCAATCTTCACTTTAGATTTAATTAGAACCTTAATAGAAAAAAAATTAAGAGGAATAAAGGATGAGTTTCAGAGCAAGACTATGCAATAACTCAAAATTAGCAAAAAAATATTTGGATCTTTACCAAAACTAAAATCTTTATCTACTAATCAGCAACCATATTAGAAATGTAGGGGTCTCAATTGTTCTACTTGATATTGACACAAAAATACTGGTCTCCCATGCAGACATTTTGTCAGTCTACAGAGTAATGGCCAGTAAATTTGTAATTAATTACTATCTTAATCTCCTCAACTTCTAGTGACTCTAGATGTTATCAGTGCTTGAGGAAAGAGCAAGCTATAATACAACCTCCTGCCATAGGAAACACATTTTGACAAAAAAAAAAAAAAAAAAACCCACAATCCTTAAGTCTCTTGGCAAACCAAATGGAATATCAAACACAAAACACTTGCATTTTCATTCTGAGGCCTATTTATTGAATGAGTTGTTTTCCTCCAAGTTAAAAGAATTTATGCTTTTATTAATTATGAATAGAATGAGTTATACAGAGGGACTCTGATAAAACAACTTTGTTTTTATTTTATGTCCACAGTAATTACATAATTGACCATAGTCTCCTTC
This sequence comes from Marmota marmota marmota, assembly GCF_001458135.2. Lineage (NCBI taxonomy): Eukaryota > Metazoa > Chordata > Mammalia > Rodentia > Sciuridae > Marmota > Marmota marmota. Next base: position 4,768,400 of record NW_025999943.1, read on the forward strand.
TTTGTATTAGTTGCTATACAAAACCCACATAGAAGCATGTAGTCGGGATACGCACCTATAATCCCAGCAACTCAGAAAGCTGAGACATGAGGATGGAAAGTTCAAGGGCGACATGGGTAATTTAGTGAGACCCTTCTTCAAAAATACAAACTAATAATAAGGGCTGGGGATATAGCTCAGTAATAGAGCATCCTGCATTCAACCTGCAATACAAAGAAAACAAAAATCCAGATTGATATATGGCCTAATTCAAGCAAGGATAAATCAAAGCAAATAAAAACTTAATCTTTTTCTATGCTAAGGTCAGTACAAGTTAGCCTTGTTTTTTGCTTTTTCCTTTATAATAGCTTTCTCAATTTGTAAATAGCATATTACCAAAAATCGTATTACATAAGAGTTGTGGATGGAGTATTACATAAATATTTGGATATATTAGAAAAGCAACAACTGATATTTATGGGAATCTTGAAAAGAATGCTTAAAATTATTTTAAAAAACATTTTTCCCCCTAAGGTGAACTGTATTAGAAAAGGTTTTATTGAACATGAACACAATTTTTCTGGCACAGTAACTGATTTAACTGAAGTCCTGTTTTAAAAGTGATTGATGATCCAAATGTACTCTCTTTAACTGATTAATTAGCACAGTTCTTAGTGTTTGCACTAATTACACACAGTTTATATTTAGAGCCAAGAAAAAGATGAATGAAGATGAAAGTCTTTACCCTCAGACTATAACATGGTTTTAATATTAATAAGAATATGCAAAAGTTAGTAATTTCTTCAGTATTACATTTGCAACAGAACAAGCATTCCCATTGTTCACTCTCTGTGTTACCACCAACAACCTTGCAAAATAAGCTGATTTATCCTATTTTTGTCTCAATCCCTTAAATCTAATTTTGGAAATGTCACTAGTTAACTTTAAAAAGGGTACACAAAGACAATTTCAGCTTTTCCTCTAAGACAAAATTTTTCTAAGAGATGAGGGCAATTTAATTATTACCGGTTGAAGACTTGCATCTTTTTTTTCTATGTCTTCCTAAAATCTTGAAAATGTGTTTCTTTATTTTTGTTTTTTAAATCTTGGCATCCATCATCATCATGGAACAGAACGTGAATCTCATGAATTCAAACAAATGAATAGATCGCATTTCAAAAATTAATGAGCAAATTACTTAAGCTAATTTAAGAAACAATTCACATCTGGTTCTCTTGCATAGTTTACAAATAATGCCTGAGTTACTGCCTTTTTTAAGTTTTTTTTTTTAAATATATCATATTAAAAATAACTAAAAAGCTAAGAATTTGAGCAGTTCAAATTAAGGGGCCAAGTCTCCCTTTTATGGCCAAAGAAAACATTAATATTTTTAAACTATATTTTCCCTTTTTAATTCTGTCTCCAGCACACATTATAAGATCACAGAGGTATGGTTCAAATCTATGAGCTAAATACTCTGGTTTACTGTCTGTTTTCTCCTTGGGTACACTGCTGTTTTGGGCATTCACTTGGACTCTCTATGAACTGTAGTCTGATGTCAACTAATGCAGACGCTCCTCCCTGATACCTGCTGTCCTGTGTGTAGCGCTCTCCTAACAGGCCTCGATTCTCATTTCTTATTTATGATGAAAAATAAATAAGTGTTTTTAATGCAACTGAATTTTTTAAAAAAGAATTCCAATTTCTTTCCAAAATGTGTAAATGCAGAAATAGGTAACTGTGAAATTTTGACATACTCAAAGAAGTCAACTGTTTCACGAGATATAAAAAGAGGAAGCCTCTATTTGAAGCAATAAAAAGGAAAAGTAACTGTAAAAATTTACTGAAACAGTCAGTGGTATAACAAGACAATTTCATCTTCTGATTACATATGTCCCACCCAGTTACTCTGTCTTCTATTTTATCCAGCATACCACAATCACTTTGTGTCTTCCTATATTCAGGAATTTTTATCAAAGTGGGCTAGAATAACTTTCAAATTAACAGTGTAAAATCAAAATTAAATTTGTTTTAACAAAGGAGTGGAAGAAACTTTGCAACTCTCTCTTTAATTGAACTTAAGTTTAAAATGTCCCCAAAGTAATGTTACTAGAAGCCAAACAATATGTAAATGACATGCATTTAATTATAGGCAGTTACAAGCTACTCAGAGACACCAGCTGTGGTTTTTGATGTATTGATATGTGGTGATATCTTGCATAACACCCAGATTAATTGTTGGCCATTTAAACAATATTTGTTGAGTAGGTGATTTTAATAACCTGTCTGGTATTTGGTAATAATAACAACTAATTTGGCTCCAAAAGGTGCCTCACTAAGGATAATTCACAGAGGGAGAAACTGTGAAGGCTAGTGATAATATGTGGGTACAACCTACATTTAAAAGAATAACAGCTCTAAATTGCAGTGGTGCATGCCTGTAATCCCAGCAGCTCTGGAGGCTAAGGCAGGAGGATCCTAAGTTCAAAGCCATCCTCAGCAACTTAGCGTGGCCCTGTCTCTAAATAAAATATAAGAAAGAACTAGGGGTGCTGGGATTGTGGCTCAGAGGGAGAGCGCTTGCCTCGCATATGTGAGGCACTGGGTTTAATCCTCAGCACCACATAAAATTAAAATAAAGATATTGTGTTCACCTATAACTAAAAAATAAAATATTTAAAAAAAGGGACTGGGGATGTGGCTCAGTAGTTAAGCATCCCTGGGTACAACCCCCCCCCCCCAAAAAAAAAAAAAAAAACAAAAAACAAGTGCCAAATGTTTTCTCTTATATAAGGAGGCTGATTCATGGTGGGGTAGGGATGGGGAGCATGGGAGGAATAGACAAACTCTAGATAGGGCATTGGGGTGGAAGGAGAAGGGATGGGGCAGGGGTTTTGAAATGATAGTGGAATGTGATGGACATTTTTATCCAAAGTACGTATATGAAGAGCTGAATTGGTGTGAATATACTTTATATACAACCAGAGATATGAAAAATTGTGCTCTATGTGTATAATATGAATCATAATATATCCTGCTGTCATATATAAAAAAATTTAAAAAATTAAAAAAAGAAAACACACACACAAAAAAAACAGTTATCATGTCTACTCATGAACATGTAATGTAATAGGAAGTCATATGCTTGTTAGAAAGTAATTTGGTTTTCCATATCCAGATTTTATTTCTTTGTTTTTAGATACACATGATAGTAGGGTGTATTTTGACATATTATACATACAAGGAGCAAAACTCTTTCCAATTTTTATCCCATTATTGTGGTTGTACATGATGTGGAGGTACACTGGTAGTGTATTCATATATGAGCATAGTAAAGTTATGTCTGATTCATTCTACTGTTTTTCATATTCCCACCCCCCACTTCATCTCCCTTTGTCTAATCCAGTGAATTTCTATACATCACTTCCTACTCTTCCTTGTTATGGGCTAGCAAACATATATCAGAAAGAACATTCAGACTTTGTTTTTTGTGACTGGCTTATTTCACTTAGCATATTTTCCAGTTTCATCCATATACCAACAAATCCACAATTTCATTCTTTTTCATGCCTGAGTAATATTCCATTGTGCATATATACCACATTTTCTTCAATAGATCCATTCATCTATTGCAGGATTCCCAGGTTGGTTCTACAGCTTGGCAATCATAAATTGGGCTGCTATAAACTTTAAAGTGGCTGCATCACTGTAGTTTGATGATTTTAAGTCTTTTGGGTATAAGCCAATATCCAAATACCCAGTGGCATAGCAAGGCCATATCCAAATATTTTTAAAAAGCTTATATACTATGATTAAAAAACAACAACAATAACAAAAGGATCAAAATTCAATTTAGTATATGTAACATTTGCAGTATAGCTGATACTTGGGAAAAACAAACAAAAAATAGAGAAAAAATGTTTATAGCCATTAAATTTTAATATTTTGACAACTAAAATGACATTTTAGAACAATTTTATTGACATGAAAAAGGAAATGAATATAAAAATAGAACAGAAATAGATTGGATAGTCCATAAGATTCTATTTATATCTCATATTCATGTGCAGAAAAAAATCCGGTAAATATATTTATTTATATATATTATTTTGTCTATAGTTGGAAAAGTTGTGGGAAATGTATATTTTACTTTGCTTATTTTTCCATAATTCAAAGCTATTCCAATCACATGAAAATGTGCTGCAATACTTTTCACATATCCTTTAGCAAGATCTATATATTATTTTCTACAGGCAAATGTAATCTGGAATGTATTTGTGTGAATAAATTTCTATGCTTTCTATAACTTATTTTATGCTACAAAGGAACAGTGGAGTAATTATAGCAGTTAGAACTTAAGGCCCCAAAGCTTAAAATGACTTATTCTCTGGTCCTTTGTAGAAGTTTTCAGTTTCACAGTTTCAGTGTTTAATTTCAAACCAATTAAGATTCCCTTTTGAAAAACAAACAAACAAATATTGTGCATAGAAGTGATATGGAACATTTATTATACATGTCAGACAAACTTAAATTTTTTTTTACTTCTAAAATTGTGATTTCATTTAATCATTTCTTGAAAACAAAGACTAAAGTGCCTTGAAGAAACAGATTGCAAAATGAAAGGGTAATACATAGAAATGACATACAAAACCAATGTTTTTCTTATTTTATTTCCAGAAAAGTAAAATCTTCACATGCAGAAGCAAGGTTCTTATTTTTTATTTTTTTTAATTTTTTTTATTAGTTGTACATGACAATACAATGATCTTGACATATCATACATTTGAATCAAATGGGGTGTAATTTCTCATTTTTCTGAGTGTACAGGTTGCAGAATCACTTCCCTTCACATTGCATCTCTTTAAAGAAATAACAGAGAACACACATAAAAAAATGAGCCTATCTAGAAATTGGCTGATCCTTCAATTATGGACACTATTAAAGGAAGAACAGAGCTCAGGGNCCCCAAAAAAAAAGAATAATACTCTATATTTTGAGGCCTTACCCAATGTTCTCTAAAAAATAAAAATAAAAACTTAGCCTAAAACAAATACTTTTTTTCTTTTTTTTTTTTTTTAACTAAAGAAAACAATCCCAGGGAAGTCCAAGTAGGAAAGTCTGTGTCAGGCTACTGGCTGCTCTTCATCAAACACAGATTACTGGTTGGCCTTCAGCGGTGTCTTCACACAGATGTTATGAACTGTTTCTGTGTAAAAGAGTCTGCAGGTAAGGTGAAAAAAGGGAAATTCATCTTACTCATTCTTCTGTTTGTACTGGTCTGCTGTTTTCCATCTGCTGGGAATTTACTCTAAGATAATCAGGCCATGTTTTCCTAATTGTGTGACCAAATCAGCCCCTTTAGTTTAAGGAATAGAATTGAGGCAACCTAGCAGCTAAAATTAAAATAAAGAGATGATCCTGGATTACCAAGAAGGGTTTTCTGTAATTAATTGGTAAAATAGGGGAGCAAAGTCATAGTAGTACAGGTGACAAAAGCTTTACCCAGCCTTTGCTGGCTTTGAGGATGAAATGAAGCCCCAAGCCAAGAAATTTAGGCACCAGATAATTTCTAGTAAAGACAGTGTTACGTGTTCTCCTCCAAAACCTTCAGAAGGAGTGAAATTTTTTCAATAGTTTAGCCCAGTCACACTAATCACAGACGTTTGACCTCCAGAATTGCTATAGAAACTTGTGTGATTAAGAAAACCACATATATAATTTGTTACAACAATGGGAACCAGGTGTTACATTTTTCTAATGACAGAAAATCAAGCAAACAATAACTAGGCTAATATAGACATAAATATAAAAAGATTTATGATTAGTAAAAATGTATTTATGCCTATGAGTGGGTGTGTAGAATGGTGTCAAAGATATGAGTGATTATGATTAGATTGGACAAATGATATAGTGAAAATAAAGTTTGTGCAGATATAAAAGTTTTGGAAATAATACTCAAAGTACATTATAGACTAAGTATAAGCTACAAAGACCAATTTTAAATAATTAATATTAATGAATATATTTGATTTTATCTTTTCTGAGAGAACAAATTTGAAACAATAGTAATTACCTTTATTAGATAATTCAAAATAATACCACCTCTGATAAAATGATAAATTCTAACCTCACCTCTATGGAGAAACAGATTTTGAATTACCACATCGGCTACTCAGGGAAACTTCACATCTAGTAGGATAACTATGATAATAACCTTGGCTTAGCACTAACTCAGGAATAAGTCTACTTTCTGGTATAAAAATACAATTTTCTGCATTTTAAAAATTTCTATTAACTCATTTACCACCATTATTCCCATTCAGCTTCAAAGACTTAGAAATGTAATGCTCCAATGTTATACTGTCCTATTTTTGTTTTAAGAGGAAAGTCACATATTAATAGCAAGTCGTAGCTGACAGTGTGATTCATGCCTTAGGGTTTAGATTTGATTTATAAAACTCAAGAACTCCAGAGAAAATGTGTAGATTTACAGCATTTGGGTATTTGGCTATATTCCTAAATTTTATGATATTCTAAGGGAACCTTTCTTTTCTAATGTGAAACATGCATGAAACTTTTAAGAAAAATTCCAGCCTACTTAATCTATGCATGACATGCTCTTGGATTATAAAAATTAATTACAAAGTATCATAATTAAAAATATAATAAAACAGTTTTATTGTAATTAAACATATTAGAGAACACTTATCTCTATGGCATTATACAGGATAATTAAAAGTCTTTTTATATAACACTCTTTCATATTGTTATAAATTCAAAATTTTCTCACAAATGGTTGATAGACAAAGTTTTCTAAAACCATAGCTGCATTATTAGCCAGTACTCCAGTTCATAGTTGTTTGAGGTCCATAAGATTTTTACACATACAGAGAATCAGAGAAGGTCACAGTTGGAAGACACCATAATGATGATGTTACTGAAGTCCTAGGTCACAGGTCTGACTCAGGGGGTTCCAATAAATCATGTCTGACCACTCACACAAGAAACCAAACAGAATCAGTAATGGTGAAAACCATGAAGGGAACTTTAATCACTGGAGCTGCACTGGAAAGACAACGGGGCCCATGTCCTTTGCCCTGTCTTGGAGGGGCTGACAATGTCACCTTTTTATAAAAAGGAGAATGAGGGCAAGCATTGGGGATTTTACATGTCAAAGTGATCTTGACCAGGTGTGGTCTCCCTATTATTATGCCATGATTAGTCAGGCAGGCCTTATCTCAGATAAGAAAGTTGCTATTGCCTGTATATAGCTTCAATGCATCACAAGATAGTTATCAAATCAAACCTTGTTCCTAAGTCCAAGGGGACTCTAGAAAAAAAAGAAGATGGATGTAAAATGGAGGCAGAGATGCCAGGTCTTCAACCCTGCTTTTAGCCATCCATCAGATATTTGCAGGCAAAAGTGAAGAGTTTAAGTCATTGTTACAGTCAGGTAGGCCAATGTACTCATTTTTCAATTAAGACACCAAATCTTAGATCATAAAATATACACAAATTTATGTATTGAACTGCTAGTAAAGCTGAATATATCACCCAACTCCTAACTCTGAAACTAAGGCCTTTTCCATTTTGGAAACACTTTTCTCTCTGAAGCCATTGATGAGAATTCAAGTTCACTAATTCAGAATATTATCTATTAGGTTTTTAAAATTTTTATTATTTGTCATGCAGTCTTATTACAGGAAAAGAATCACTACCATAGTAGATTTATTTTTTTAAAGAAAATCCACAGCTTTGCTTGGTTTACCAAGGCAATCCTAATTTGCTTCTATGATCTGAGCCAAAATATTAGGAGCACTGATTTTCTCAATCAAATAGAATTCAAAGACCTCAGTTGAGTGTAAGGACAGAGTAATGATGAAGGTAAAGGAAAAATGATAAAACAGGAAGAAAATAAGCTTTCTGTGGGCAGGTAGGATTTACAGGATATACAGGCAATGTTGAATACTTGCTTGAGGCAATTTATCATTTATTTAACATTAAAAAGTAAGAGTAATTGTGTGAATTTGTTTTTATCTCTAGAAAATTTCAGCTGCTTATGTACAGCAAAGAAAGAAAATAGTTGGTTTTTGCCTGTAATTTGGGTTGCTAGTGAAACATGATGGTAGGAAAGAAGGCTTAGTTGTTTGAGGATATTTACAGCGGTTTGACTATAGAAAACCATGAATTCAAACTTGGAAAGGAAAGAAAAATCTTAACATGGTCTTGTATTTCTTAAGACTTTTAAACTGGAGAGTTTCTCTTATTGAAATTGTTCATTCTTTCTGTGCTTCTTTGACATGCAAATGTCTTTCCATCCTCTTGCTGGTTTTGCAATACAGGGATGCCTTTCTCAAGGACCTGGGTAGATTCTTTTCTGGGCTTTATTTGATTCATTTGTTGTTATGTCTACTTTTCTGCCAGTAATTAATGTTTTGATTACTACTGTGTTGTGACATATTTTGAAATCACAAGTACTGTGATGCTTTAGCTTTGTTCAAAATAACATTTTTTAAGTGAATCAGTGGTATTTTGTTTGGACTGGGTTAAACAAAGTTGTTGTTTTTATTATGAAAATATTTATCTGTGCATACTATTTGGCAATAAACTCTTGAAATACGTGTAGGTAAAACTGGGCGCCAAAAGGACAGTCAGTGTAAATAATACATGATTGACCAGATCTGGAAGATGGGGCCTGATATGAAAGGAAATCAACTACTAATACCTTCAGAGCCCTTCCTACTCCTTCTCCACCTGTTGCCAAGGTTACCTGCCTACAGAGAATTGTTCTCCCAAGAAGTTGTTAATGAAGCACCTCCTTGGAGATTCCTTTCCTTCCCATTGGGCAGATCTGGAAAGACACCCTTGGAAAGCTTCCTTCCCCAACTTTTTTGCCTACCTTTTGGTCACTAGTCACATAGGCAAGCTAAGGGGAGAAGGAGGGCATGAGAAACAAAGGAAATCTAAAAATCTATAAAAGGGCAGGACACCCACACTTCCTCCGACACCCAACTCTGGGGCCCTTTCTCTGTAGAGAAGTCTATCTATGTTCTATCCTTTAAATAAAACTTGTTTTCTAGCTTTCCTCCATGTTTCTCAGGTATTTAATCTTCAAAATTTCAGGGAAAGGGAACTTGGCCCTGATTCTCATCATTGGTATCATAGGGATGAAATCATATGTCTACAATGTGGTTTAACCTCCTTTCCTCTCATTCTCCTGCTTTATTCTTGCTCTTTCCATCTTTCTGTCCTCTAAGCATACCCAGGGCAATAATTTCCATGCCTAGAACACAGACATTGGTTTTGAACACTTTGGAAAATGGTTGATTCAGGAGTGAGGCAGAGAAAGAATAATTTGAACCTAGAATAATGTGATTATTGAGAAAAGTAAGAAATTTCTCATAGAACCATGCAACATACAAAAATAAGTCAAAAGTCAGCTTCAAGGGGCTTACATTAATCACATCTTGGGCAATCTAAACATAAAAATTTTTAGTAAAAATTGATTATTAGTCACTGAATAAAATGGGAATTTATGGTCAACATTAGGATCAATAAGGAACAAACAAATGGGAAAAAAAGTAAAATCTCTACTATAGAACATCTAGCAAATACAGAAAAAAATAGTAGCCTGGAGAATCATACTTGGCAATTGTCCTATTAATCATTAATTCATTCAATAAATAGCAATGGATGCTAACACTGTTGGAAAAAAGTGAAATGAAAAAGTGAGATTTTGCATAATCTCCAAATGTCTTGCCATAAATCTCTTACTAATTACAATGAGACTAGGGTGGAAAACAAGTTTCTTTTTGATTGGGATATCTGTCAGACACCATCTTAATCAGGTGTTCCAAGTTAACACAGGTAATGAGTCAAATAAACACTTGGTATCATCTGACAGAAAACAATGAAAAGAAAATTACTATTTTTGTGGTAATTGAGCTAGCCTGAATTTAATATCTCATAAACACTCATGAAGAGGACTTTGACAAAATTATTGCTTCATACTAAAAATGTCATGGTCATGAAAGCCAAGAAAGGGTGACAGAGTATGCTGATGGGAAGGGAATTAGAAAGACAAGCAGGAAGTCAAAATCAGTGAGTGCAGTTTGTGGTCTTTGTTTAGATTCTTTTACTAGAAAATGAAACAAAACCTTACGCGGGTATTTAGAGAGTCTCCAAAAGATGCTCTTTGGTATTTCCTTGTGTTATTCTTGGAACTTTTCATTGAGCATGTTGTTTGAGAGTATGAGTTCATTTAAACAATCTAATGGAAATATAATTATACATGTAAGGAATTCCAATGGGTTTAGAAAATAGTTATTCTAGATTGTGATATTTTCTATATTCTAAGTTGAAAACTTTGATCACTTGGGTCATTTCAAAATGAATTTTAAAAACCTATAATATGTTTCTGCATTAAAAATGTATGTAATAAAATTTTCAAACACATATAAAAGTAGAGTAGATTTGAAATTAACTCCCATGTTTTTCTTTTCCTATTTTTAAATTGTAGACAAAAAATTAAACCATGTTCCATTTTTTCCAAAGCTGATGGTTAAATTTTGAAACACTTTCAAACTTGCTAAAAGTTGAACAAGATAAAGGGAATATTTTTATGCTTAAAAAATAATCAGCATACTTGAAAGGAAAGTGAAAAACTGGGAGATGGGCAAGTGAGAAATGAAAGACAGAGACCAGGCAGATATAGAGTTTATTTGACAGAACTGACATATAAAGGCCATCTCTCAATAGACAGAGAGAGGAAAAACAGGCTTGAGTTCTGGGACTTTTATGGAGCAGGCTCAAGGATTAGAGCAGAGCAGGTCCTAATGGGGGTGGGGTGTTAGTTAAGGGTGGGGTTGGTAGGAGGGAATGATGATATGCCCTTAGGTGGGAAAGAATTTGGGCAGTGAAGGGTTGGCTTTATATTAGAGAGTAGTGAGTCTTTCTCAGAAACACCATTGGACTGGAAAGTGAAACTGTTTCTTAAGATGGCAACTGTCACTTAAGATGGCCATCCAGATGCTAAGCAAGGACCTTACAAGACTGAGAACTTAGTACCTCTGGAGTCGTGGGTTAAAGGTGGTCATAACTCTCTTTTATTACTAGCTTGTTGTGTATGTTGTACTGTGCTAAATGAAATTACACCAACTTAAGATAGTCTCAGGGTCTCTTTGTATAATTTTATGCTCAGGATAACTTTGGCATTTAGCAACATAAGTTATGTGAATTCCTTCAACTGTAAAATCTGAGACCTAGCCTTTATGAGTCACTCCTAGACTAGCCTATTAAAAGTTCACTCAGTGTGCCCCTGGAAATGGAATGGTAATTCTATATTACATTTTATGGTGGTGTTCAATCTTACCTATTACCTCAAAAAGTCAGACTTGAACTGTTGAGAAAATTAAGAGTTGAAAGCAGATCCTCTTTTATTATGGTAATAATTATCCCATAGTACTTCTTAAGGAACTTGTGGGTTTTGAGAAATGTTGACACTGGTTTTCTTGTTTCTACCATGTGGTGGAATGCTTTGAGTGCTGCATTGTTCTAATGTAAACAGATTTTCTTTGTATGTATATGTCTAACCAGGTAATCTTTTAGAATCCAATATTTTTCCTAAACAATGATATAAAAATAGCTAGAGTCTGTAACAAATACAAATCACATAGTCTAAGAGCTAATGCCCCTTTCTTATGTTTTTACTATTTACCATTTTTATAGTTAGTATAATTTAGTAGTACAGTCTAAGCCAGCAATTTCCAAGCCCTTGAAAATATTATTCTCTTTCCATATATAGCCAATCAATTATTAACACTTTCCAATACTGCTTCTTCAACTCCCTTGGAAAGTCATTACATCACTCTGATCTATAAGTCATTCAATGACTCTTCATAATTTGGTGAATAAAAACTAAATATTTTTAAATGGTGATACAAGGTCCTTTGTGGTCTCTCTCCCATTTGCATCTCAGTAACTAACACTAGCTGCTTCTTAGATATGAAGAATTATTCAAGTTTCCTATATCAGCACCTGAATTCAATGATTGCATCACAGATTGGATTTATGTATCTATATGCTTATTTGCCTATGTTATGCATCTAAGCTCCTTGAGGACAAAATTTACTTCAAATTTATCTTTAAGTCTCCAGAAAAAGTAAAATGCTTTATCCAAAGTATGCACTCAGAGAAACATTGATAAGAATATCAAAGAAGGAAAATCAAAACAAAAAAATAATATTTAAGAACAGGAATACAATGTAGCTCAGTGGTGGAGACCTTGGTAGCATGCATAAGGCCCTGGGTTTCATTCCCAGCAACACACACACATGCACACAAATGCACACACACACACACTATATATATATATATATAAAACCCCAAAAAACAAAAAAATTTTGAATCCCTATTAAAATAGAACCTGAATAAAGGGGAAAAAGGTAGCAAAAACTCAGTAGATTTGTAGAAACTTCTTTATTATTATTTTGTTAAAAATGTCTAGATCTTCAGTTTTATTCCTTTTTAAAGAAATTACAAAAATTAATTTAACAACAATGATGATTCAATACTAAACAATTTTTATCAACAGGATACAATAGGGCAGATGACCATGACTTCTATGGGAGTATTCTTTTTTAAAATTTTTATATTATGTTATGATAAAAAAGAGAGTTTTAAGCAGTCAAATGTTCATTCAAACTTATTAACTTTTAACTACCACTCACTATCATCCTTTCTTATTCAAGAAATTACAAACATTTAATATTTAATGAACAATTATGCTGTACAAAGGATTATGCTGATTATTCTTTGCCTCAGTTCATTCAATCATCAAAATACCCAAATGGAATGCAGACTACAATTATTCCTATTACTTGAAAAAAGTTAGAAGTAGGGACCTGAAATTCTTATCCAGGTCATGTAGTTGGCTAATAGTTCTGGGCCATTTTAACCTGGCAAACTTGCTCCAGAGCAACTTTTCTTCAAGCATTAGAACTTTCAAATGTTAGCTGAGGATGTCTGCAAGCTTAAGGAAAACATTAATAAATTAACATTGAGTTTTCTTACGATAAGTCAATATTACCTTATGTATGCCAATTTCATATTTTTAATGTTGAAAAATAAATGATATTACTACTTTCTTTTCCTCGGAATTATTGGAATACAATGACACAGATCTTCCTCTTAAGCATATATCATATTCACTTAACAAAAGGGTAATTAATATAGCTCTGAAAAACTATGTTTTCAAGAAATATGTTCTCCATTAATCAACAACAACAAAAAATCCAAAATGTAGTCAACATTTAACGTTTTAAATCTCCTTTTTCTTTTATTTACTTTTTTCTGATATTTATATACCTTATTTGGGGCTTATAACTATTTCTATAATAAAACCTCGATGACTCTAAATGTATGAGGAATGAATTATCAGAATTTTAGATTCAACATTTATTGATGAAAAGGCTTTCAAAATATTTGACTTAATATAAGACCTATGCACTGAGAACTAGATTTATGATTCACATTGCTATCTGATAGAGGATGTTTAAAATGTGTCATTCTATTTTATGATTTTTCACAATTTAACAAATTTTTCATGTAATAAACAGGTAAATAAATGGAACTGAAAAAGAATTTGCAATGCTAGTTTCAAAGTACTTTGGTCAACTCAGGATTTTTTTTTTGTGAGTATAATTGAGATTCTTTATCACATGTATTTTTAAAGTCGAAGTAGGAGACCATGTTGAAGTACTACACAATTTCCTCTCTGTCCCTAAAATTTATTTTTCAATTGATTTAAGGCCAGTACTTTATATTTTATACAGAGATTTCAGGTTCAAAATATAGGTAAAACAATAAAAAATATATTTTTCCTCTCCCAAGTGCTGAAAAATAGACTTCAGGGTACTATATCAGTTAATATAGGCTGCAATATCTCCAAAGCATCAACACTTTAAAATCACAAAATTTTATTTCTTTCTCACACTGTGCACATGTACATCATTGGAAAGGCCTCTTAAGTGCTTCTTCCTGTAAGTACCACATACCACCACCACTCAGGATTTCACTGGACGGAGAACATCATGTGGACTGCACCTATCAAAGTTACCATAATGTTCCCATATATACAAAAATAGAGATTATGGCTGTCGCCCAAGACCCGCGTGGGCAATGGATTCAGGGTCACTTCACGTGAATTGAGCTGGCAAAGAAAAGACCACACAAACACAGAAATACCTTTTGGCGGGGGGCGGGGGGGGGGGG
>NW_025999943.1:4783178-4785719 GCF_001458135.2 Marmota marmota marmota
AGAGATGCCTTTGAAACCTCAAGTGTCAGCTCCCATGCTAGAGGGCAAGGGGAGCAGGGGAGGCAAGAGAGTGAGCACACCTGGAAACTCCCCTATTTATTGAGGAGAAGACATTTGATAGAATATTCCACCCAAATAAAGCAAGGGGTAGGATTTCAAAGGGTGGAGTCTTCCTTGATGATGTCTTGTGGTTAGCAGATTGATTGACATCTTCCCTAGTCACACCCATCTCAGGTGCTGTGTGGGATCACAGGCAGAGCAGAGAGGAAGGCACACTTGCATCACACAGCCCAATTAGTGCTAAGTGCCAGACCAGTCCCTTCATAAGCTCAAATGTGCATAGCTCTCACACACAGCCCATGGATGGCTCGTGACAATGGCAAACAGATAAAATATCTACCATGGGTAACAAGAAGATTGATAGGTAAAAACATTTGTGCTACACCTTCATGTTGCTCCAGTAGGTCTGTTTCTTTTTGCTATTTCCATTTTGCTTTCTATTATGTTTTTGCTTTCTAAGATATGTATTTTTGTTAATAATATGCTGTTGCACTGTATGGTGATAGGTCACATTCTTTTCTTCCATTTTTGGACTACTCTATATTAAAGAAATACAGAGTGTTACCTGTATTTATAGAAGATAAAGCATTCTGTTTGATTTTAAAATATTTTAAAGGATTATTTGATGAACTAATATTTATTTAACTTAAACAATATTTTAATAAAATTATTTGTTATTAATGGTGTTTAGAAGGAAAGATATTATAAACTATATATCAGTTAAAAATTTCTAACAACATAATATGATATTGTCATCAACATCACTACAAGGGTTTTAAAAATGGGAAGGAGCAAATATTAGTTCAAAAAAATGAGGAAGGCAAGAGAATAAATTTCCTGCTACAGTCAAATCTTGAGTTTAAGGAAAAAAGAATAGAAAATCCAGGAAGCTTCAAACAGTATCTAAAATACCAGAGTGAGCATGAGGACCTGCATTGGGCCTTGTCCACCTATATCTCCCTGACCTATCTCTGGAAGCTGAGCCCTGAAGCTTTTTTGCTTTGTGGTATTCTCACATCAGTAAAACTATGTAAGAATTATCAAATAGTAAAATTTCATAGTGTAATGCTTCATTGTTAATCTCTATAAGTATTGAAAAACAAATTCGGTTCTATAAAGTAAGTTCTAGTTAGTCTCAATTAAGGCAAGTCACTGCCTTGCTGTTTATAATGAGTCCTGTGACTTTGCTCTCTTTTCAAAATGTGTAACTGACTTTCCATTCCACACTTTCCAAGATGAGCTGCCCAGCTAAAGAAGAATTATTATAGAATGCTAAATTGCTGCAAATGTGTGGCTGAAACAAAACTGAACTGGAATAAAATAAACTTTCTGCTCTAAAAAGGCAGATATCAAAGTCCCTAGGAGGCTCTTAAAACACACCATTTCAAATGTGTTTTTCTTTATTCCTTGCACGATATGAATATTATATTAATAGCTACAGGGTTGCAAATGTATCATGTAGGCCCAAGAATATAAACACACAAAAATAGCAATATAGACATTGAAAAAAATTTTTTTTAAATCCTTTTATTCCTCCAGGATTGCATTGCTTAATTTCATTAAAATTCAATCCAAGATCCTAGCTAAAGGCCAAAACCAGCATTATTTATTGAAATATAACAGTGCATCATTTAAGTTAAATTGTAACAAAAAATAAAGCCTACCTTGACCTATTTATTGGAATAAATTTGCTTTAAGGCTATAGTTGTAATACTATTAAGACAAAAGAAAGTGCTTAGCAATTTAAAGTGCATTATAATGTTATGCCATATTATTAATAAGGAGGTTGTGTGTATATTTATGTAGGCCTTATTTAAATTTTTACTTTAGAAACCATGCCATGGATCCCAGTATTATTGGTAATTAATGATATTGCATATAGCAGTCAGCATTTAATATTTCACTAATTTACTCCCCAGAACTGTTCTGACGTATTTTTTAATTGAAATTTGGAATTTTAAAGACAGAATTCAATGTATCTAGGTAATAAGTGGAAGTGGCTGCTACTTATAAACTGCCAAATATTAAATAAATGGAACAATTTAAATTTTTTTTTTCAAGATTTTATTTTTTTCTCCTCTTTCTCTCATCTTTCTTGGTGTATCTTCTACTTTGAAAGAATAGGGATGCATGTACTAGCAGTGTTTTAAAAAATACCTTGAAGATTTCAAATAATTTTAAGTTGAAGTTCACAAGACCTTATACACTGTTGGAGTCATAATATCATAAGGTCTGCTTTGTCAATTTTGTTCCTTTTGTGTCTTAACCATTGTGGATAAAAATCTCTTTTGATATTCATCTAAAATACTTTTATTTTTATTTTTTTTTTTAGAAGCACATTTTATTTTTATTCTTCCCTGGGTTTTTCTATATTCCAAAGGAGTTTACATATCCTGGTAATTATATGACAACAAAATTTGAAAATGATCCTCTTTGTCTTTTCTGTATTTCTTAATTTTTCTTAAACTCATAACACTTCTT
>NW_025999943.1:4785744-4797770 GCF_001458135.2 Marmota marmota marmota
ACCTCCTCCACTGTATAACCCTAAAATACTTTTAAAAGATATAGTACCCCTAATAAGTTTTCTGAATATTTTACTCTATTTATATATATTTTCATTTATTTTTAAAAAGGTATGTACTTTTCAAAGATAATAATTATTATTTTAAATTTGGATTAAAAAGAGCCAAACAAAACTCTATCAATATCTACTTAATTTGTATGTTGTAACAAATCTTTTTTGTAGTCTTCTTCCTTGAATCTTCTAGACATTAATCAGGAAGAAATGGGCCAGCATGGTGGCTCACACTTGTAATCTCAGTGGCTTAGGAGGTGGAAACAAGAGGCTCCTGAGTTCGAAGAAAGCCTCATAAATTCCAGATGCTAAGCAACTCAATGAAACTGTGTCTCTAAACAAAATACCAATGGGCTGAGAATGTGGGTCAGTGATAGAGTGCCCCTGAGTTCAATCCTTAGTCCCCCCCACCAAAAAAAAAAAAGAAAGAAGAAATAGAATAGGCATCAAAACTTATGATAAGAAATTAAAAGTGCTGGTGTAGAAGACCACTATATTAGGAGAAATTTTCACATTTGTAGAAATTACTGTAGAAATGAGATTGAATTACATTCCTTTATTCAAAGGTGACATATAACTAAGTAATTAAATCTGAAACTTGTACATTCTATATTTTTCCATAATAATATTAGGAACACTTATTTATAGTTCATTCAGAGTGTTTATTCTCTTTGTGGTGTCTTGAAAATGTCATTTTTTAAGCGCGTGGAACAAAGGTTGGGATGACTGAGAACCAACCTGGGTGTTCAGTAATGAGGACTAAAGGATTCTGTGGAATAGTGCAGCCTGAACCCTTAGATAATAGTGAGGACAAAAAAGGGGACAAAGAGACATATGCCACTGATTAAATCTTCCAGGGAGAGATTACTGGCAAATGTGTCCTGTGTGAAGAGAAAATCATCCAGAAGTCCTGTCCTTCCCCCAGCCCTAAGTCCAGATGCCTTTGCACCTGCTTCAGATGATTTTAATGGTTCCTGCTTGAAGGCATTTAGCCAAAAAATAGTGCTATAAATATTTTAGATGACACATTAAACAAGACACTTTCCTCAAAAATGCCTATTTATCCATATAAATATATGGTCTATACCTTATGGTCCACAACTTGTTGGTACAATTTTAGTTACAAACTAAAAGCTATTAAAACCATAAGTCATACTATAAAGTCATTTTCAGCATTTCATTACTACTGCTTAGTACTGTGGATGGCATGAATCCGGGTCCTGGATATCACGTATCAAATGTGAGAATCCCCAGAATCCACTCACTTCTGTTCCCTACATGTTCTCTTAGACTTTCTATTGTTCTATATTCTGTTATTTTTAGAGCCTCAGGATGTCACAGATGTTAGAGATGTCCTCTAAGCTAAACTGGAACAACCCCTTTTTACTTCAGTTGAGTGTTATTGTCACTTCAATTATGTATTCCTTTTTATTTTTTTTTTCATCATCCAATCTAAAAGACATCACTTCCTTTACTTCCTAAAAACCAGAATCTCCCATTTGGCACCTGATTGCCATCAAATTCATCCACCACTGATAGAACACTCTTACCTAAGAATATCAGAGCAGAGAGAGGATTATATGAATTACATCTTTCATTTCCTTAACAAGATGTCCCTGTTGGTCATCTCTTTTACTCCACTTAAAATTTATAACTTAAATAGATAAGAGGTTTTCAAGAATGGCAGAAGGAATAATCCTCTAATCACTTCCTCCATTATGAAGATAATTGATTTGGAACAATATTTTGCAATTATAGCATCTTCTTAGGGAAGTTTAGTTTTTTATATTATGTAGTATTAATTAATGGAATCAGTTTAGGAAATATCCTCTGACAGTTTAAAAGTAAGGATGAAAAGTAGACCAGCATTTTCAAAAGTGGTGTTGATTTTATACATGTTAATCATAACCAAACTATTTTATGTCAGGTATAACAGCAAATCAGCTGATAAAGAAATCAGGAACCATCCCTTTCACAATATCCTCAAAAAATGAAATAGAAGACACACAGACAAACCCATATACTTAAACCCATGTAATTCTTGACAAAAAATTCTAAAATATAGTTTTGGAGAAAAGACAGCCATTTTAACAAATGTTGCTAGGAAAACTGAATTTCCATATGTAGAAGAATAAAATTAGATCCCTATCTTTCCCTCTGGACAAATGTCAAATCAAAATGGATCAAAGACTTATGAATGAGACCAGAAACCTTGCAACTGCTAGAGGAAAACAGTCAACACTCTACAAGCACTGACTTCCTCAACAGGACCCCCAGAACTCCAGAATTAAAATCAAGAATCAACAAGTGGGATGTCATCAAATTAAAAAGCTTCTGCATGGTAAAGGGAAAAAATTAAGATAATGAAGAGAAATTCTATGCAATTGGAAAAAAAATAAACTTTGCCATCTACTTCTCTGACAGGGGATTACTATCCAGACTATATAAAGTTACCAAAAAACTCAACACCAAAACCAAAACCAAACCAAACAAAAAACCCAATAAGTAAATTGACAAAAGAACTAACCAGAAATTTCTCAAGAAAAGAATCCTAAATGGCCAACAAATACATGAAAAATGTTCAACATCTTTAAAAAGCAGGGAAATGCAAATCAAAACTTCACTAAGATTTCATCTTACTCCTGTCAGAATTGCAATGGTCAAGAGTACAAATAATAATAATAAATGCTGATGAGGATGTGGAGAAAAGGGTACACTCCTATAATTCTGGTGTTACTGAAATGAGTACATCCACTTTGGAAAGCATTGTGAAGATTCCCCAAACACTAGGAATGGAAATACCGTATGACCTAGCTATTCCACTCCTCAGTATTTATACAAAAGAACTAAAATCAGCATACTGTACCAATACAGCCACTACAATGTTTATAGCAGCACAATTCACAATAGCCAAATTATGGAATCAACTGAGAAGCCTGTTAGTAGATGATGGATAAAGAAAATGTGGCATATATTCCAAATGGAGTTTTATTCAGCCATAAAGAAGAATAAATTTGTGGCATTTGCCAGTAAATGGATGGAAATGGAGACAATCATGCTAAGGGAAATAAGTCATACTCAGAAAATCAAGTGACAAATGTTTTGTTTCATATGTGGAACCTGGAGCAAAATAAGGGGAAAAAAGGGGGTAGAAATGGGATCACATACCATAAAAATATATGTAAAATGAGTGGAATAGAAGAAGGAGAACTAATTATAGATTTTTCTTTTGACTAACACTAAAGACAGGTTGAAAACTATGAACAAAGACTAAAGGACAAAATAAAAAGAAAAATTATTTAGTTTTCACTAAATGGATTATGACAGAAAGCTTAACTAGTATTAGATACCTGGAGAGTTACCAGAACTTAGAACATGTAAGGTCTTATATACCATCTAAAAGTTCAGGGCCATGGGAAGAGAATCAGTAGCAGGACATGAACAGACTGACATCACACTGAAGACTGGTTCAGAGCTGCACGGTAACTGCTGATTTAGGAATTATGATTTGGGATTCTTTTAAAATAGTGTGCCTAAGGTAGATTATCACAGACTGACCAGTGTGGGGATCTGAAAGAAAGGAAAATGTCCTAGGTCTCTGGGTTAGGTGAAGGGAACAGACCGTGGTACAGGTAGGACATGGAAAAGATTTAAGGTGAGAGGAGCAATGATATCCAGTAAGGATAATTTCAACATTAAGCATATTAAAAAATGTATATATGAGTTGACATCAGAGAGACCTAAGTATCTTTGAAAGCAAGGTGAGAGAGAGAGTAGAGATTCAACGTAAGAATCACCAACACGAAAGCAAAGCAAAAAGATATGGATGAAAATTTAGTGGAGCCAGATGGTGATTCTGAGACAGAATCATCACAGAGAGAAGAAGACCACAGTAGAAACACAAGAAGCACTGAGAATGTCATAGATGATGTTTCATGAAACCATCACACCAAAGTGGACAAGTGTGAAATATTAAGAAAAGATTAGTTGAATTTGGCAAATAGGTCCATTATGACTTTGTACTGAGTCTTGATTTTGAAGAGAAGATGTGTATAAGTACATTCAGGTTTTAACCTTCCAGATTAACAAAGGCTTCCTAGAAAAAAAATTGATGAGCTTTCTGTAGAATTAAATAAACTGTAATTTCTAGAATTATACATTCTCCTGACAAGATGGATCAGATGATTTTTAAATTAATCTCCTGGTTGTTATTCTTATAAGCAAAAATGGAAAACTGTTGTGTAAAATTGTTTTTAAAATATGATTTTAGACAAAAATTACCATGTTTGAGTATTTGTTTTACCGATAGGAAAACTAATGGAGTGATATAAAGAAAAAAATGAAAAAAAAAATTTGAAAAGGTGTTCTTAAGGAAAACCCTTATCAGAAAACCTTTCTTAACTAATATTTTAATGTATAGAGAAATAGACCGTCATTTATTATTAAAATATATAGAAAATCTATGTGTTACATTCTGTTCACTATCACATAGAGATTGGTCTCAATTCTATAATAAAAATTGAATTTAACAATGAAAATTGTTGACATTTACCAATAAAAAGAAACTAAACTTATTTTTTCATTATTTGATTACATGATGTCACAGCTTCAGTTGTGTAAGTAGTAAAAATTAGAGTTTATAGTTGTTCTTCAGAATTTTCCAACTAAGTAATATAAAAACTGAAATAAAAAAGGAAAAATCACCATTCCCGACTTGTAATAAATCTGGGTTTTATTTTTTGTCTCACTTTCTACATGGAGCAATTTTTCTTTAGTGGAAACAAGAAGTAATAAAAAATAGAATAGATAGTCTTTCCCTGGAGTAGCCAAAAAGAGCAATTCACTAGTGACCACTGTAAACTGCTTTGGTACAATAAAGGATGTTGATTCATTGGCACTGCACAAAGTCTGAGGACCTATAGTAGTAAAACGCCAGGAAAAGTAGGGTGATGAGATATAAAGGGAATAAGTTCAGTAGTAAAAGCGAATGAGGAAAAACTACTGATATAATGTTCTGTAGTGTAAAACTCCAGACCTGATGTAATATTTAAAAAGTAGCATGATTTAAAAACAAAACAAACAAACAAACAAACAAAAAGGAACTGTAGATACATAAAGTAGAATAGTAAGCAAAAGGAATAAAAGTATCCAAAATCAGGAGTGCAAAAAGACAGGAGGATTACAGTTATGGGAACTGAGAAGGAAGAAAGAAACTGAGCTAGACAGACAGGGAAAGGATAAGGAGAGGTGAGAAAGTTAGATACAGTGAAGAAGGAAAGCAACAATTCAACAGCATAGAAGAGAAGAGCTCACTGGAAAGAAATCAGAGTAGCAGCTATACAATGACAGGAAAGAACGACAGTAAGACATACAAAAGACAAGGAGAAACCTCAGTAAGTATAAGGATAGATTTATTTAAAACAAACATATTTTCTAAATTGAAGGGAAAACATTATCACACATTCCTTAAGGGCTTTTTGCATATATACAATAAACTTGATATCAAATTTAAGTAAGATGCTCATTTTAGGTAATCTATTTCTAAACATATCAGGACTTTTGTTTTTCTTTTGTCTTTCTTTCTTTCTTGTGCATGTGCACAATTTTATTCTGGTTTTTTAATTAGCTCTATTAAGGCAATCATGTAATCCAATAATGGGAAATTTAAAATTTGTAAACATGGAAAAGTGATTAGGTAGAGTAAGGAATTCACACTTAAAGCAGTTAAATTTCCCCAAAGTAAAAAAGTTTTCACAGACTTGCCAAATTACATCTGAACTCAAAAGGTCAATTCAATCAGATTAGTTCTCTTCTGGCTCAGACTGGGAATAAGAGGAGGTCATAGTTCACACTTCCAGACCTTAGATGATTCTAGTTCATTTGATGGAGTTGACTACATTCTTCTTGTAAAATTCTCTTCTTTCGGCTTGCCCATATTGTTCTCAGTTTTTTTTTCATTGTTTTTCATTATTCCCTTTTATTGTTCTAATGAAAGAAAAATTACTTCCATCTTCTTTGTCTTGGTTTATACACACACACACACACACACACACACTCTGTGTGTGTTTTCTTTCTTTTGCTTTTTACTTTTTTCTTTTCTTTTTTTTTTTTTTGGCACTGGGGTTTGAACGCAGGGCCACTTGACATGTGAACCACATCCCCAGTCCATTTTCTTTTTTTTGTATTTTATTTACAGACACACTGAGTTGTTCATGGGCTCACTAAAGTTGCTGACACTGCCTTTGAATTCCCGATCCTCCTGCCTCAGTCTCCCAAGCCACTGGGACTACAGGCATGAGCCAGGCTGTGTGTGTTTTAAAAGTAGCAATCAATTCTCTTTCTGCTCTCTTTCTTTTAACTATATCTATTTTGAGCAACACAACACGTATCAAAGAAAATAACTCCAAAATCTGAACCAATAGTTACAAATTTCTTCTAGATCTTCCCACTGACTAGTGGAAGTTTTTATTTTTATACTTGACTAGCTTCTTGGGCACAATATAGAAAATTCTGTACTTATTTGCTTTATATATATTTTTCACTCATTCTCCCTTCTATTTTACTCTCTTTTTCCATTAATAACACCAGTGTCATCTAAATTGCTCAAATTTAAAACCTTGAAAAACTTCTCTCCACCCTGCTATGAGTCATGGGTTATGTAAACCCTTTCTGTATGCCCTAGCAGTGTCACATAGGATTCATTCACACATTTATTCAACACGATTCAAAATTCAATATAAAAAAAATCAGGTTTATCTAGTATCTTCTAGGCACTGAAGTAGCAGTAAATTTACCATCTATATCTTTCCTCTCATGGATTCTTTATTTATGGAGGTGAATATAGCACTAAACATGTTATTTTGAATACAATCTGAAAGTAAAACACATATCTTTCCTCATGCTCAAGAAAGAGCCACTTTTTCAAAAAATTGTAGAAAATTGCAATTTACTTAAAGTTATAATTGGCTAAGATGTTTTAAAGAAGTAATGAGTTCACTTTAAATAATAAAGCTATCTCAGCACTAGCAATGTGTACTTGATGAGATAACCTGTCTGACTTGGCTTAGTGGGGACTGCAGGCGCAGATGCTTAGCTTACTCTACAAAACTCTCTAAAATAGATTTTTACAGCATCCTTTAAAAATGATTTTGTGTGACACAGTAGTTATAGTCAAGTATGCTTTCTTAAGCATCACTTACTATATTTTATTTTACTTTCTTTTCAGAAAAAAAGTAGAAAAAAAAATGAAAGAAAAGCAAAACAAACTCCCTACCTCAATACTCAGAGATGCATTTTGAGTTTTGGAAAAGTCTTGTTTTAGATTAAATGCCTGTTCAGTTGTTCGGTGTATGCACATTTCTCTTTCCCCTGTGCTAGGTGGAACCCAGGTAAGGCAAGCAAGAGCTCTATCCTGAACTAAATCTTGAGCCCTAGGCAGCACTTTGGAAAGAACACCTTTGTCTTCCCAACTTACAATGCTTATTTTGCAAGTCTTTGCACTCACATATTTTATGGGTATTGAAATGAGGCACAGCATTTCAATACAATTCTGCCCTTGTCAGTTTTGGGTTTTACCTAGAGCCCTTCATCTAAACAATTATAACTTGATGAAACATTTTTGTGCTCTCTTTTTCCAATGCAGTCTTAAATTAGCTCTGGATTTACCAAATCATACACACACAAAAAAAAATCTGTTCAATAGCTATTTAGGATGTAGAGTCAATGAATGATTTTCCTGAGATCATTAGAATTTTTAAATTCATACCAGGAACATTTTTACAATTAATTGTAACTTAGGCATTTACTAGAAAGTGAAAGTACTGAAGGGAGCTTTTGTTCAACTTATCAATAACTGATCAATAGTTTCCATGTTAATTTTTATCTTCCCAAATGAAAGAGACTGTCTACAATTACCTAGCTTGTTTCAATGCTCCAAAACAATTGAATTCTTTCCTTTCACTTCTATAATAATTTCCTGTTGATTTAGGTGAGTGAGAAAAAAAGGGTGAATACAAAGATCAAGAAATACTGTGGGTAGTATAATCCATTTGTATTCTGTCATTAAATGCTGCATCTCTGATTTCCAAAATCTCTTCAGTGTTTCATGTAGCAAGCTTATTTCCCTTTTTTCTTCCTCTCTGAATTTTTATTTCCTCTGTCTGACTCTTTAGTTCTCCCTCTCATTATATACCAACACATACATACACATTTGTGCACACACACACACCAAACACCCCTGTGCCAGATAGGAACTATAGTAGCTGTCTTCCATCTGCCTGACCATATTGGTACCTGTGGTAACAAACATGTTAAATTTTTTAATCTGGCTTCTGTGAATCATAGAACTAACCTTAACCCTATATTCACTAACAATTAAAAAGTAGAGGTAACCACTATACATATTCTTTTACTGAAGTCTGAGACTTACAGTTGCAGCTTCTGATTAAGAAAAAACAAAGTCTTTATCTAGGATAAGTTTTAGCTAGCTCCAAGCAGGGGAAATACTACTCATACAGAGGAAACCATTTCAGTTATGAGTCATTTCCATATCATATTCCATTAATTACACTGCTTAGGATAACTTACAGCTTGTGATGGTCCTCTTAATACATAAATTCCAGATTTATTTAAGATAGTATTGTAAGTAAACAAAATTCCATTAGTAATAATTTGTATCACAGTAAAAATCAGAACAAATGCAGATTCAAAAACTTTGACCAGAACCTTTTTATCCAGAGATTGAAATCAGGAAGCTCTTAGGTAAGCCTTACCCACTCCTACTTCCCAAGGTTAACATGAGTTCACATTGTTAAGTATATGTGGGGACAAGTGCATGGAGTACTGCATAAATGGCTTATGTTAAGGGCATCTGAGTGGCAGACCACTCCCCTCGTGCAAGGTGGTGAACAGCAGGCTGCTTACCCCACAGGCACAGCCCTGGGTGTGAGCCGGGTGTTGCAGTCCCTGTGCTTGCTCTATGGCCCAATCCTCCATTGGTCGCTACAAGGACTTTTAGCAAAAATTGCATTGGTGGCTGCCTATAATTCTCTTAGCCTGAGTATATATACGTGGTAACTGCACAATAAAATCAGACCTGCTTCCTGCTTGGCCTCCAGAGGTCTTGATTAGTGACTCCTCAGCCACACTCTTCTCTACCCTATTCCGTGGACCTCCTTGCTGGATGAGAGGAAGCCCACACAAGTATAGTTGCTGCACCCCAGACTCTGAAGCCATATTTTAGGACCACTTTTTTTAAAAAAGTAAAATAATAATAAGCCATTTTTCTGAATCTTTTTATCCACTTATGCTCACGATATTAAATCTACTTTCTTCTGTATTGAAAAAAAACCCATATTTTCCTTTAATCATTCCCCTAGGACTTAAAGCTAGCTCAGGCTCACTTATTTTAAAATAGCCATCTCTTAAAGTTGAAAGTAAAACAAACAGCTAAAAGTGAGGGGAAAAGCAGTAAAATCAACTAATTAATGTGCATGATTAGGATCTTACTCTAAGAAAAAATATATTTATGTGTAAAAATCCATTATTTATGTATACACAGTGTTTTAGTGCTTGGAAGAACACTAGTCCTTATTCAGGATGATTCATTTCATGGAGTAATAGTTTGCTCAACCGCACAAGCTAGAGGGCAGCAGAGCTAATATTATGAGCCGTAAATATTAACAAATCTTATAACAGTAATATTATATTTCTATACTAGGTCTTATATTAATAGTATAAGTCATTTTCATGATTAATGTGTTTTTATTGAATACTTAACTATGTTTCAGGCAATAAACAGCAGAATCAAAGGCACAAAACAAAGCCAGTCAATGACTACTCTCTTTCATTCCAGGTTTCCTCTCCTAAATACTGAAACAAAGTTTGACTCAGTACTAACTTCCTATTTCCCCAAATCTCAGTATCATTTTGTAAGCTCAAATGACATTATTATTGCCCTTCCTCACTTATATTTTCTAACAGGTCCCCCAAAAAACTAGATATTGTGTAGTCTTACATGCATATAAGAGTAGTATAATAAAATTTGTGTCACAAAAGTCAGAATTTTTTTGAAAGTATATTCTCATGAAAAAAATTAATACAAGTATATTTTGCCTTATTATTTTGTGAAAAAATGCATTTTGTCATGAATGCTCAATATTCACAATTTTTAACGACTTATATAAGAACGGTGTCAAATTGAAGTATAACTCATTCAAACTTTTATTGTAAATCTATATAAATTTATATAAGACAGTTTTTTGCCACCACTGTTTTCATACTACATTTAATGTTAAATTTGGGATAAAGATTCTAGCTTATTTGTTTAAAATTCCTAAGAGATTACAACCAATAAACTTTTTTAAAAAATATTTTTTAGTTGTCAATGGACTTTTTTGAATGTATTTATATGTGGTGCTGAGAATCAAACCCAGTGCCTCACACATGTTAGGCAAGCACTCTACCACCGAGCCACAACTCCAGCCCTAAACTATTATTATTGTTATAATTCTCAGCGAATGAATTTTTTTCAATAAGACGACATGACATTGTAGAGTTACTCTCAAAAGGATCAAAAAAAAAAGAACAGTTTATCACTAAACCATCCATCTACAGGATGAAACCTTAGAGTTCTTCCCTGTGGCACTAGTCTCCCCTGGTTAATTCACTTGGCTTGTAGTAAATGACTTGAAGTCTGACCTAATCTCTAAATATTGCTCTGTGAAATGTTCTGTATTTTGTGTCTTCTATTTACTTTTGTGAAGTCAATATTTCTCTATTCAACTGCAAACCTACTTTTGAATTCCCTTGTTACTTTCCTTAGCAGAGCAAACACTATATTATTATTTTTTTTTTAACTGTAATAGTTGACTGCTGCCCTGCAGCCCCTAACCACCTCAATTCCCTTTGGTTTTCAAAAGAAAAGATTGGAAATGCACATAACTGCAACTTTCACAGATTCATTGAACCTGAAAAGCTAAGAAAACCTTGTTAAATGTTGGAGCAGCACACAAGAAAAAGTCTAAAGCAATTCAGAAATACAGCAAAAAATTAATGATCTCGCTTGAATGAAGAAAAGGAATCAAAGCCAACAAAAAAATAACCAAAAATAAAACAGAAAGAGAACAGTAAATGTATTTTATATTTCTTAATTAAAATACAATTCTTTCTGATTTTAAATTAAATACACAGACACATATAAATGAGAATGCTGTCATTTTCTATTGCTAAGTGATATGGAGAATTACTATGGAGAATGATAGACTGGGTACCAGTTTTCCATTGTCTTTATTGTCATGGTTTTAGAAATGATAAGTTCTGTCCAAATAATTCATTGTCTTCATTATGTTTTTTGAAAATTCCATGGATTAATGGGATTTCAGAAAACAGTTTCATGAAAAAGGAAGCCAATTCAGTATTTTTCTGGAAAATATTTCAAACTCAGGAGACTGGAAAAGGCAGTGTGAAGTAATTGCTGAATACAGCACAAACATTTGAAACTGGTTGAAGGCCAAGGAAATCAGCCATTTAGAACTCCAATTACAATACATTCAATTATTTTTTTTAAACATGCAGTGTTCCTAAGTCTGTCTTGGATCTTATTACTTTGTGCCTTATCTCCTGTATCTAAACTCATGGAGCACAGGATATGTGTTTGGTTTCTTTATGTAGCAGATCTCATGGGGCCTTAGTTAAGTATTACTATGGAGAAAAGAATTAGGAAAGGAAGTAAGATAGGAAACAAGGAGGGAAGTAATAATTCAAATAATTATATGAAAGTATTGTGAAGGAGAAGTCACCATTTGTTCAAAAAACTGTCATTTCCCATTTAAAGTATTTTTGCTCTTTTGTCAAAGACCCTTGACTGTGTTTTCACAGGTAGGCTTCTGAGCTCACTATTCTATTCACTGATTGAATTGTTATATATATATATATATATATATATATATATATATATATATATATATATATATATA